>NC_081345.1:73982817-74065504 GCF_029784015.1 Lycium ferocissimum
CCAATAAGAGAGCCAACATTAAGAGATGAATAAGAATCGCCCCCAAGCTCGGATGAGAATGGAATCACCCGAGGCTCGTATCAAAATCTACTTACGACTAAGACATGCCACAAGAAAGAAAGGTAAGCTTCACATACCTCGTCCGCTTCCTAAGTCAATCCAAACTTACGTTTCGGCTCCAACATCTACAATAACATCATTTGGCACCAAGCATTAGTCATAAGCGCTTAGAAACCCAATTCCAAGTTAACATTTCATCTACCGAAATTTGGGCAAAAGCATTCCCCTCAGAATTCAACAACTCCGAGATTTCAACTCGGCCAAATTCATCAACAACCATGCCAACAACCAAAATACAACATCAATAATCAATTCAAAATGCATTCTAACATTAATAGCTCTTTTTCCGTAATTCAACAACATCCATAATATTCCAATATACTCACTTCAACTACTTACTTTCAAACCAATATCAACGTTTATACATTTGATTACTAATTCCAAACCATTCAAACAATATTCACGAACGCTTTAAACAATTCACACAATTTTCCAAACAACCCAAACAATTCTCCAACTACCGAAAACTACCCCCAACCCGAGGGCACTACACCCATATTTCTTTTTTCTCAAATTCATGAATTACACCAATAAATCCACACATTAACAATGTCAATTTCGTAACTACAAAAATTACATAAAATTCACATTAACTTCCAATCAGCCCATAACCAACACAACATCACTTTGAGTCATTAAACTTGCATTTTTCCTCATAGAATCCACAACGACGATAACTAAAATACTAATTACGATTTATCCATTCTCAACTACACAAAGGGGACCATCTTCGGCCAACACCATACAAACACATATAGATGATTTTCATTCTTTTCTTCACACTAACAATCAAAACATGCTAATTAGAATTAATACATTGCTTTTGGCACAACACACACTTGCACGGCCAAACACCACATTCACGGCCTCAACTTCACATGCAACTTTTTCATGAATTTCATCCTTTTCCACTTACTACAGCATGCACAACCATTCATAACATATAAAAAGAGGATTAAAATGTTATATCCCGTACTTTGTACGTCGGAATATTTCGAGCCAAGTGTGGAAAGTTAAGAACAAGGCTATCTTCCGACTTTGTTGTAAGGCATAAGTTGCTTATGATTTCATTGGATGGAGATATTAAGAAAAATTTGGGGTAAAAGTGAAATTATGAAAACTTATATTTCATAAAATATGGGGCCAAAAGTGAAGTTTTGGAAACTTGAAAATCAAAAATAAAAAAAAAAAAGAGAAAAGAGAGGGAGGTGGCCGGCCACATGGAAGTGTGGGCCATGGACATGTGTATTAATTATATATGTATGTATAAGATGATCAACTTAATCATCTTCATCATTTTTTGCCTAGAAAGTTCAAGAAAAATGAAGAAAAAAAAAAGGAGAAAAACGGCCAAGGGCTGGCCGAAACCAGCCCCTCAATTTTGATCATGGAAAAATATTTTCTTCTAGTTTTCATACCAATTGGAAAGTCCTCGTCAACGTGGAGTAGTCGTTGGAACAAGAAAACCGCTCGTTGTCGCAATTCACCAACCTTGGCCGAGTGAAGAAGTGAATGAAGAAGGTAAGATTTAATCTTGTTTTTATGTGTTATGAATGGATGTGTATATCGTAGTATGTGGAAACGGATGAGAACTCATGAAATATGATAAGTTGAAGTTGTAGCCGTGTACGTGTTGTGGGCCGTGTGTGTGTGTGTTGTGGTGTAGGAGTGATGAACTAATTGTGTTTAGCATGTTTGGGTGTTGTTGTAATGTGTAGAAATGGATAAGAATCATGGAATGTGTGTGTTGCGGTGTTGGCCGAAAAATGGGCTGTTTTGGGTGTTAGGGAATGAACTAATTTCACGTGGTATTTTAGTTGTCGTCGATGTGAATTCCATGATGTAAAATGAAGTGTTAATGATTCAAGTTAAGGTTGTGATTGTGTGGGCTGAATTGGAAGATAATATGATCTTGATATGGTTTCTTGAATTTATGAAAATGAAGTTGTAAACGTATGTATTGTTGACATAATTTATGAATGTGGAAGAAAGAAAGGTGTTGGTAATGTTCTTGTTGAATTGGAATAGTTTCGGGTGGAGTAGTATATTGTTTGAAGTATTTTGAATATTGTGTGGATTTTTGAAAATGTTCTTGAATTGTGTTTGAAAGGTTTTGGATTGTTATTTGAATATGCGATCGTTGATATTAGTTTGGATATATAAAGTTGGATTGAATATATATGAATGTCGTCGAATTGTGTAGAAAGGAATTATTAATGTTAGAATGCGTTTGGAATTGCTTATTGATATTGTTGATGTGGTTGTTGGTATTTTTGTTGAATATTTGGCCGAGTTGAATTCTCGGGGATGTCCAATTTATAGGGGAAGTGCTGCCGAAATTTCTGTAGAAAAAGTAATGGCTTGGAATTGGATTCTTCGATATTTATGGCTAATGTTCGATGCCTACTGATGTTATTGTAGATCGTGAGAGGTCGAGACGTAAGTTTGGAGTAGCTTAGGAAGTGGCTAAGGTATGTAAGCTTAACCCTTCTTTGTTTGGCATGTCTTAGTGAAAAGTAAGTTATGACACGTACCCCGAGGTAATTCTACTCTGGCGATCCGAGCATGATTATGATCCATATTTGTTTCTTGATATTCATATTCTCAATGTAGTCAAATTATGGTCTTTATGATTTTCGCATGAATGGATTTCAAAGACTGCATGAAAGTTTGTTTTCGAAAAGAGTTTGTTTCCTAAACGAGTTCGAAACTACGAACGTCCGTAACTTTTGCAGAAAGACTCGGATCGTTTCGATTTGTTCGTAGAAAGTTCTAAAATGAATAAAGTTTGTAACTTTCCGAGGCGGGCTCGGATTGATGTGACAGATGATTATGATCTCTACGATACTTTGATATGCTTATGGTATACGATATGTTCCGAGTAATGTCCGAAAGCTATATGGTATAACTATTGTCCGGATTTTCAAATGACGATTCGTTCTGACTACTTCATTGAGTCTCTGAAAATGTTATATGTGCATATGGTTTCTCACTACTCTGCTCGTGCCAAGCTCAAGGTATCTTTCACTGAGACCCGGGCCAGGACACGTATTCGTGCACATTCCTTTGCATTGTTCACCGAGTCCCTCACTAGAGGGCCGGGACACGCTATGTATATATATGATTACTACCGAGTCCCTCATTCGAGGGCCGGGACACGCTATTTATCGAGTCCCTTATTAAAGGGCCGGGACACGCTACTACCGAGTCCCTTATTAAAGGGCCGGGACACGCTATTCACCGAGTCCCTCACTAGAGGGCCGGGTACGGTATGTATATGTATATGTATATGCATGCATGATGATGATATGATTTTACTTACCGCGTCCCATGTTAAAGGGTCGGGGCACGTTATATGAATATGTATTTGATGGTTTTATCTACCGAGTCCCTCACTAGAGGGCCGGGACACGCTAAATGTTTACATGATGATTATATGATTTGATATGCACGATAAACGTTTTCAAAGGCAAGTTTTATGATTTTCTGTACTCATTACTTCAGTATGATCCCGCTTATTGTATTTCATGGTTTACATACTCAGTACATATTCCGTACTGACCCCCTTTCTTCGGGGGCTGCGTTTCATGCCGCGCAGGTACACCCAGACGAGTTGAAGATATTAGCAGATGATGTTCCAGCGGGATTGGCGAGCTCCATTTTCTCCGGAGTGCTGCCGAGTCTGAGCACTATGATATGGATTCATGTTCCATGTTAGAGACTTTGCAGACAGTGTCGCGTATGTAGTATGTCAGTTTTGTAAGCGGCTCCATAAGCCGATGTATTGTGATGTATTATTTTACGGGTTTATATGATTACAGGTTTTATTTGATTTGAAAAAGATAAAAAGCAAGTCTGTTTTCTGAGAATCTTCCATTATGTATTTATGCTACGCTATGAGGGTCCAATATGGTTATGAGTGTCACGAGAGTCAGCGGGTTCGCTCGGCCCTAGGTAAGGGTCGGGTGCCCATCACACCCTAGCGGATTAAGGGTGTGACATAAAACTCACCTTTTTCTCTTAGTTCTTCAACATGACTTAGGTTGAGATTTGCATGAACAAAGGCTTGGCTTGCCCTAACAATTATTCCATGTTGTTTAGCACCTTCCAAAGAGTGGAAAACATAGAAGGAAATAATTTTTCTTCATCAAAATCTCATGGCCAAATTTGGCCATGCTTGCCGAATTCCTCTCTTTTTCTCCTTCTCCATATTTCTTGAAAGTTCCTAAGTAGAACATGATGAAGATGACTTATTAGTCATCTTTATAACTTGTTATACTTCCATGTGGCCCATGGCCCACAAGTCATGTGCATGGTCACATGGCTTTTAATTTCATGAAAATTAAGTCTCCAAATTTTCACTTTTGGCCCCATATTTCATGAAACATTAGTTTCCATAATTTCACTTTCAACCCTAAATTTTTCTTATTCTAAATTTACCCTTAGCACTCCATACCAATGAAAAGATGAATATGCAACTTGTGCAATAAAACAAAATCGAAGGTCAAAATTCTCAACCTCGTATCCCGAAATGGTCTTGCCCTTAACTTTTCATGGTTGGCTCGGAATGTCCCAACGTACAAAAATATGAGATA
Source organism: Lycium ferocissimum (assembly GCF_029784015.1). Classification (NCBI taxonomy): domain Eukaryota; kingdom Viridiplantae; phylum Streptophyta; class Magnoliopsida; order Solanales; family Solanaceae; genus Lycium; species Lycium ferocissimum. The sequence continues at coordinate 73,987,533 of NC_081345.1, forward strand.
TAACATCCTCCCCCCCCCCCCCCCCTTTTAGAACATTCGTCCTCGAATGTTAAACTAGTCTTATAGGGTTTTATAGGCATTTCGGGGGAGTCACTTTTACAACCACCACATACAGTCCATTTATCAATTACACCACCAATTAAGGAGTTTAGGTTACTCAATGGTACAGGAAATAAGTAGGGGCACGTATTCTTTCTCTCTCTCTTGTTATTGTTCCGCCGCGATGCCTTAACGGAAGCCATGCCTTTAGCACACGACCTTCTCACCTGCCAATCCAGTATAACTATGGGTTGTTTCCCGTGGGATGACTTCACTGGTGCCTGGATACTATCTCTGGAATATACTCTGGAGGGATCGCCTTTACCTTTACGAAGCACTGACAAGTAGAAGACTGGACGCATGCCTCTAACTCGGGTGGTAGATATAATCCATAGGCAGCTTTGCCTACCTTACGGACGATCTGATAAGGCCCAACATACCTCAGACTGAGCTTCCCATTCCTGCCGAATCTCATAGCACCCTTCAAGGGTGACACTTCCAAGGATACCCAATCGTCGACCTGGAATTCTAGGTGTCGACGTCGAGCATCTGTATATGACTTTTGTTGCCTCCGAGCTGCTAATAACCGCTCCCGAATGAGTTTCACTTTGCCAGCTACTTGTTGAATCATATCTGGCCCCAATTAATTTAGTTTTACCAACATTGGACCAGCCAATCGGTGTTCTGCACCTTCTGCCATACCGAGCCTCATACGGCTATCTGGATGCGAGAATAGTAGCTATTGTTATCGGCAACTCCCATAAGTGGCCGACGATTATTCTAGGTATCTCTGAAATCAATAACGCAGGCCCGCAACATGTCCCTTAGCGTTTGAATAGCACACTTGGCCTGCACGTCAAACTGAGGGCGGCATACCGTGCTAAGACTCACTTCCGGTTCAAGGATCAGCGTCATTGGTCCCCACATCCTTGTCACTACTTACCTTTACATTTCGAGTTACCATCCGATATAACTTTGTCGCTAGTAAGTATGATGGTTAGGTATACACGAAATGGTCCTGCACCCTTCACTACCCTTCGCAGTACTGCTATACTTATGGCAACTCGTAATTCGAGTTTAAATTGAATCTTCGGGCTCTTGCTACAATTTTTCCTTTAGCTTTCTGCCACAATTGTTTCTCTAACCTTTGTCCCTCAAATCTTACAGTACAACCCGAAAGCATAGGGCTACGAAAATCCTTACTTCTCTCCGATTCTCTCATGGCACAATACGTGTCTTCAATTTCTTGTATTGGCGATTATTTCGGACTCTAGCTCCAAGTTAATAAATTTCCCTTTCTGGAACACGAGAACGTCATAATTCCTTTCACGTCTAATACGTTCTCCCCCCCCCTTTATTAGGGAGGTCATTATGCGCCAACAGTTTTTTTTTTTTTTTTTTTTTTGATTTCCATCGTCTCGGCACTTATCTTTCGAGAATTAGAAACCTCTTATCATCGTTGCACGGCCTAATCAACCTTTTCTTTACTCCTCATTTCTCGTTGTGGTCACCACCCTTTCATCCCACTTGTCGAAGTCTGTTCTCTGACCTCATACATTCCTCTCTTATCCCACCCTATCACACTCTATCCCTCTCACACGCCTAATCTCAAATTTTTATCCAATTAGTGCCGTGCTTTGCCCGTCGTCTCTCTTAGAGGCTTCACTCTTTCCTGTTCCTTACCCTTTCACCATTTTTGACATTAAGGTCACCTTGCCTTCTATTTACTAACTTCCTTCCTTTCCTAAGGTATCATTGTGTTAGAACTTTCCAAACTTAACTTGCAGTGAAAACGGCATCAGCTTGCCTTATAACATTTGTGCCATTTTATTTTCTTTCGCTAGCACTTCATTACCCTGTCCGATTAATGCCTTCCAATATGTCACAACGTCGATTCTTTGGGATTCAATATAGCCATGTATGAGATGTCATATACATACGTATACATCATCACTACCATCTTATTCACAAAATATTTCCAACACTATTCGACTTATCTTGTTTCTAAGGCTGCCATGCACCTTCCTTCTTTTCCACTGGTTCGGTCCCGCCTCGTTCTACACGACCTCTTAAGGTTTTGCCCCGCTCTGCGTACTCTAATTTTCCTTAGATTAACCTAGCTTCTCGTTTGCTTCATACGCTTGAATTTTGTAAGACTTTCAGAAAACTTCCCAGGGGGTCACCCATCCTAAAATTGCTCCTACTCCAGCATGCTTAACTTTGGGATTCTGGCGAAATTGGATGCTCTAACGCCAATATGACTGCGTCGACCTTGCCACATGACCTTCAGCACATAATTTGGAGTAAATTGGAGTCTGGACAGATTTCAAAACGCCCTCATAACACATCTCCTGCCGATTTAAAAAGGGTCTCTTACTCCAATCAATAATTTCCTAATACTCGTAGTCATTCCAAATTCTCAGTTAAGTGGCATTTATATTCCAATGATAAGTGTCCGAAATTCTCTTAGAATAATATTTTTATTCCAACCTGTACCATCTCGTTTCTCTTGATAAAATTATATTGCATCATCTCTGTCCTTATGCTTACCGTCTTTGTCGCTTAAGGATCCCATCACTTTCCAGGGTGGAGTCGTATGCACGCAGTATCCCTTGGTGCTTTATGTCTTTTTACCCTTACTATGTATCCAACGCAGGCTTCCAACTTACCGAGAACACCAAATCCGTCTCAACAATGGTCTTGTTATATCGTCCTGTCGTCGTACTACCCTTTTTGAATCATGACTATGTATTCTCCCTGCGTTCCATATTCGTACTCATTTAATTACGTCTATCTTGGGCGCTTCCTTTAGTGTCCCCTTATCACATTTCTCCAGTCTATGCCTATCTTTCTTTTTTGTGCACGAGGGAGTTCGTAATACCACTACATTTTCGGAAAATATTACTCCTACATAATCCCTTTCTTACTTTCAAGTCATATTCCGTTCACCCCTACTTTCCTTTACGTTCTTATTATGCCAGTCACTTCCTATCACTCTCTCTACTTCATTGTTCGTCTCTCTATAATCTGGTCTTTCACAGTTCCGTCGCTGATAACACTCATATTCACGGCTACACATGTCATCACCTATTACTGCGCTGTTATCTTACCCGCGTTTCCTGTTTATCTCTTTCTCTCCAATTAATCCCCTTTTTTTTTCGTGCTCGCTATCGTTTCCATTATCTCGTAGTTTCTATTCCATACTTTCCCTATAAAAGAACTTCATAAATCCCCCTTTTTTTTGGATCACTAGTTCACCCTCATACTTTAATTGCACGGATCACGTCATATCCTTTGGTTGCTTCCTCGCTAGGCTTTGCTCGTTTTCATAACATTCCTTATTATATTCACATAATATTCTGTTCGTAACCTTATAGCGTCACACTTCTTATAGCGTCACACTTTCTTAACTTTTTGCCCTTTCCGGTCAATCTTATCTTTAATATCCCACAAACTGTCTTGTCCGCACATTCATATCCGTCACTATTCTTTCTCTTTTTCTTTTTTTTTTTTCAAGGTCAGCCGTACTTGCAACTTAGTCAAATTCTATCCTTACTATTGACACAACCTTTCAAGACATATCGCGAACCCATATCTCATTCTCCTTTATTTCCTGGAAAAATTTCGGCAGAGTTTCCTCTGTATTTCTTACTATTTCAAAACCTGTACGCAGGAAATACCAACAATGCCTCACAGGGCCAACATATTTATATATATACACATCATACCACGGCCACACGGGGCTCCCGGTATCGACAATAGCATGAAAATGGTGAATTTACCTCGTATGTCCATCTTGATTTTCGCAATCACGTTACGCTTTTCTGTTTACTCTTCCTTTCTAAAATTTTTGACTTTACATTTCAATGCTTTATTCGACATATACCTCTCGTGCCGTTGCTTACCTGCGTGCTTTGTAACCTCCAGTATCGTCAATCGCTTCCTTCTGTTGGTGTCGTCTTCTGCTGAAATCAAATGTTAGTACGAGGAATTTCATTTCCTATAACTTGGCTCTATCGCACGATCTAAGACAGAAAAAAGGGTCACTGATTCCTAAATGCCCCGCAGCCTCTTGTTTATAGGTGTGGTCGGCTTCACACCATAATCAAGACTCTGCCGGACACGGTCTGTAGACATTCGGAGGACAAACCGCTCTGATACCACTTTTGTCACGACCCAACCCCGTAGGCCGCGACTAGTGCCCGACCTGGGCACCCGTACACACCCATTACTCAGAAATAGCGTACGAATGGCTTATACCGTGTACAGACAATATATATATACAGAAAAGTGGAACGTCGCCCCGAAACTGTCACAAATGTACAGATATACATATTGTTAGCATAATCCAACAGATAATATCACAAATAAGCCGATAAGGCTATCATAGTATAGGGGGACGTCCAAATCATAAATCACACAGACACGACTGAACAGTGCATACCCATAACCCACACTTATATGTCTACAGAACTCTAAGAGTCATAACAAAATCATATGACGAGACAGGGCCCCGCCGTACCAGTGAATAAACATATACATATGCATAATAACAGAATCTGGATCGGAGTGTAGGCTTCAAAACGAGGGAGCGCTCCAGTCGGCTGAACAGGACTCCTAAGCTGGTGGATCATCCAAAAATGCATACCTGAACCTGCGCGGCATGAAACGCAGCCCCCGACGAAAGGGGGTCAGTACGGAATATGTACTGAGTATGCAAAGCATGAAATATAGTGAACAAGATCACAGTCAAAACCAGAAGTACGGGAAGTAAATGCAATATTCAAAATATCAAAATGCTTACTCATAAAAATACAAATCATGCATAGGGCTCTTAGAACGGTGGTCGCCCGCCTGTCGTTGGCGCCACGCCACATCATACTCCAGAAGATTTCATATCTCCGTATCCCCGTCACACATCATAGCATATCATAACATCATAACACCAAACGGAACCCGGCCCTCTAACGAGGAGCTCGGTGAACCGTAACACATCATACTCCGAAATTTATCAAAGTGCGCACGACACATAACCGGCCCGGGACTCGGTGAAGGATGTAGTAACATAATGCACGAGCAGAGTCGTGAGCAACTATATGCAGTTTAGAACATTTCAAAAGACTCGACAGATTAGTCAAAATGAACCATTATTTAAAAACAAAGGCGGTGGTCAAATCAGGTTTCTTCCGAATGTCGTTCGAAGGCATACCAAATAGAACTTTAGGGCTCATAAATACATATTAAACTATATGAAGTAATTTATGGAACTTAGGGGCATAATCGTCATTATAACTCGATAGAGAAATAAGTAGTCGCCGCTCGAGGGTTAAGGCGATCATTACACTAAATCCTTTCAAAAGTTGTTATCATTACATAAAGGAAAGCCTCGGGGCCCACGGACGAGTATCAAACCAATCCGAGTCCATTTATGAAAGTTGGAGACCTTATCCATTATGGAATCTCCCGCGAACGTTTCGAAGCGATCCGAGCTCGTCTTTGAAAGTTACGATCGTTCGTAGTTACGGAACCGTTTTGAAATAAAAGTCTTTATGAAATATTTGAAATCAACTCATATAAAAACATAAGGATCATGATTCGACTGTAATAAGAGAGCCAACATTAAGAGATGAATAAGAATTGCCCCCAAGCTCGGATCTTGAGAATGGAATCACCCCGAGGCTCGTATCACAATCTACTTATGACTAAGACATGCCACAAGAAAGAAAGGGTAAGCTTCACATACCTCGTCCGCTTCCTAAGTCAATCCAAACTTACGTTTCGGCTTCTCCAACATCTACAATAACATCATTTGGCACCAAGCATTAGTCATAAGCGCTTAGAAACCCAATTCCAAGTTAACATTTCATCTACCGAAATTTGGGCAGCATTTCCCCTGTAAATTCAACAACCCCGAAATTTTAACTCGGCCAAATTCATCAACAACCATGCCAACAACCAAACTACAACATCAATAATCAATTCAAAATGCATTCTAACATTAATAGCTCTTTTTACGTAATTCAACAACATCCATAATATTCCAATATACTCACTTCAACTACTTACATTCAACCAATATCAACGTTTATACATTCGATTACTAATTCCAAACCATTCAAACAATATTCACGAACGCTTTAAACAATTCACACAATTTTCCAAACAACCCAAACAATTCTCCAACTCACCCGAAAACTACCCCCAACCCGAGGGCACTACACCCATATTTCTTTTTCTCAAATTCATGAATTACACCAATAAATCCACACATTAACAATGTCAATTTCGTAACTACAAAAATTACATAAAATTCACATTAACTTCCAATCAGCCCATAACCAACACAACATCACTTTGAGTCATTAAACTTGCATTTTTCCTCATAGAATCCACAACGACGATAACTAAAATACTAACAACGATTTATCCATTCTCAACTACACAAAGGGGACCATCTTCGGCCAACACCATACAAACACATATAGATGATTTTCATTCTTTTCTTCACACTATAACAATCAAAACATGCTAATTAGAATTAATACATTGCTTTTGGCACAACACACACTTGCACGGCCAAACACCACATTCACGGCCTCAACTTCACATGCAACTTTTTCATGAATTTCATCCTTTTCCACTTACTACAACATGCACAACCATTCATAACATATAAAAAGAGGATTAAAACTCACCTTTTTCTCTTAGTTCTTCAACATGACTTAGGTTGAGATTTGCATGAACAAAGGCTTGGCTTGCCCTAACAATTATTCCATGTTGTTTAGCACCTTCCAAAGAGTGGAAAACATAGAAGGAAATAATTTTTCTTCATCAAAATCTCATGGCCAAATTTGGCCATGCTTGCCGAAATTCCTCTCTTTTCTCCTTCTCCATATTTCTTGAAAGTTCCTAAGTAGAAAATGATGAAGATGACTTATTAGTCATATTTATAACTTGTTATACTTCCATGTGGCCCATGGCCCACAAGTCATGTGCATGGTCACATGGCTTTTAATTTCATGAAAATTAAGTCTCCAAATTTTCACTTTTGGCCCCATATTTCATGAAACATTAGTTTTCATAATTTCACTTTCAACCCCAAATTTTTCTTATTCCAAATTTACCCTTAGCACTCCATACCAATGAAAAAATGAATATGCAACTTGTGCATTAAAACAAAATCGAAGGTCAAAATTCTCAACCTCGTATCCCGAAATGGTCTTGCCCTTAACTTTTCATGGTTGGCTCGGAATGTCCCAACGTACAATAATATGAGATATAACAATATCAGCTACGAAAGTGGGCGCATATCTAGCCAATGAATCAAACTCCAGACTATACTCCCGGACGCTCCTGCCCCTCTGTCTCAGCTGTAGGAATCTGTCAACCCTGGCTCGCCGCATCTCTGGAGGCAGAAAGTGGCCAAGAAAGGCCTCTGTAAACTCGGCCCACACCGCTGGAGGAGCACCCTCGCCCCTAGACAACTCCCAGGACTCATACCAATTAGCCGCCACATCCCGCAATCGATATGAAGCCAACTCGACAGACTCAGTCTCAGAAGCCTTAATGAGCCGCAACGTACGCTGCATCTGCCGAATAAACTCCTGCGGGTCATCCTCGGGCTTCAACCCGAAAAACTCTGGAGGATTACAAGTCAAGAAATCACGGGCCCTCAAACTATCATGTCTATACCGTCCGGTCGGCCCACGGTCCCACTGCGAGCTGTCCCGCCACTAATGCGGTGAGCGGCAACCGACTGCGTCTCTCATAGCCCTATCCTTCGCCCCTGAGCGGAGGAGGCGGAGGCTCGGTGCGGAACCCGGGAGGCGGCGGTGAAGCCGCCCACGATCTGCGGCCCCGGCTGCCCTATGCTCCTCTAACGGTGACGGTGTAGCAGAGCTCGCTGACCGGAGCACAATCTCGAGGCTCGGCCGAGCACGGGCCTGGGTAACTCTCGGGCCTAGCTAGTCTCTCGCTTGCCTCGACTTGCCCTTCGGGCGGTGTCGCCTTCTTTGGAGGCATCGCTGAAAACATGACAATTCGTTAGGGAGGAGTCATCCTGATAATACAGCTCTATCACACGATCTAGGATAAGAAGGAAAAATAACATCTTAAATGTCTTGTAGCCTCCTGTTTATAGAAGTGGTGCACAATACACCGATAAACAAGACTCTACTAGACACGGCCTGTAGACATTCCGAGGACGAACCGCTCTGATACCACTTCTGTCACGACCCAACCCCGTAGGCCGTGACTAGTGCCCGAACTGGGCACTCGTACACACCCAATAACCAGAATCAGCATACAAGTACTTACATATATACAAAGATCATACGTAGTCTCAGATTGTCGCATACACAAATATATATATATATCACAGAAGCCAGCAAGGCTATCATAAGGCGCAACGTCCCAGAATATATACAAACGCAAGCCGACAAGGCTGCCCCGGCGAATGGGACCGCCCAAAACATACATCATGCGAACACAACCGAACAGCAATATGCACAACCCACATATATGTCTACAGACCTCTAAGAGTAACAACGGAATCATATGACGGGACAGGGCCCCGCCGTACCCCTGAATAGACATATGCATATACAATGGAAGAGTATGTACCAAAATACAGGCTCCGGAACAAAGGAGCACTCCAAGATAGAAGAGTAGGTGTCCTAAGCTGGCGGATCACCAAAGTGGGCGTCTGTACTTGCGGGCATGAAACGCAGCCCCCGAAGAAAGGGGGTCAGTATGAAATATGTACTGAGTATGCAAAGCATGAAATATAATAATCAGAATCATAATCGAAACAAGAAATACAGAAAGTAAGTGAAATATCCAGAATACCCAAAATATTTACATCTGAAAACACAAATCATGCATGGGGCTCAGGGAACATGGTCGCCACCCTGTCATTTGGTGCCATAACACATCACACTCCAGAAGATTTCATATCTCCGTAACCCGGCATATCCCATAACACATCATAACGCCATAACACATCATAACACCAGAATATATACGGAACCCGGCCCTCTAGCGAGGAACTCGGCGAACCATAACACATCATACTCCGAAATATAACACAGTGCGCACGACGACATAACCGGCCCGGGACTCGGCGAAAGATATAACAACAGTATGCACGAGCAGAGTCGTGAGTAACCATATGCATAAAAATCGTCATTATAGACTCAATAGATAAGTAAGTAATCGACGCTCGACGGTTAAGATGATAGTCACATTAAGTTCTTTCAGAAAGTCGTTAGAACCAAACATAGAAGAGTCTCGGGGGCCTACGGACAAGTATCAAACCAATCCGAGCCCGCCTATGAAAGTTGGAGATATTATTCGTTATAAAATCTTCTACGAACGTTTCGAAGCGATCCGAGCCCGTCTATGAAAGTTACGATCGTTCGTAGATACAGAATCCTTTAAGAACAAAATTCTTTATGCAACATTTATTATCCAATCATACAAAAGACTCAAGGACCATAGTTCGACCATATTAAGAATGCGAAAGTCAAAAAGTGAATAAGAATCGTAGACATGCTCGGATCGTAAGAATAGAGTTACCCCGAGGCTCGTATCATAGCTTACCTACAACTAAGACATGCCAAAAGAAAGGAAGGTTAGGCTTTACATACCTCGTCTGCTTCCTAAGCTAATCCGAACTCAAGTCTCGGGCTCCCCAAGATCTACAACAACGTCATTATATACCAAACATTAGCTATCGATACTTAGGGATTCCATCACAAACTAGCACTTTATCTACAGAAATTTGGGTAGCATTTTCCCTATACATTCAACAACCCCCGAGAATTCAACTCGGCCAAATCATCAACAACAATACCAACAATCATATTAGCAACATCAACAATCAATTCAAAACGCATTCTAACGTTAGTAACTCTTTTCTACATAATTCGACAACATTCCATTTATATTCAATTTAACTACATACCTTCAAGTCAACATCAACGCTCACATGTTCAAGTACTAATCCGAGATTATTCAAACAAGATTCAAGAACACTTTAAACAATCCGCACAATATTCAAAACAACCCAACCAATATACAACTTCACCCGAAACCTCCCCAAACCCGAGAACAACAACAACAACACATTCCTCACTCCCAAATTCATGAATTACACCAACCATCCACACTTTAACAATGTCATTCTCATAAGTATAAAAACTACATTAAAATCACGTTAACTTCCAAAACAGCACACCACGATTACAACTTCAACTTAAACCATTAAACCTTCATTTTACATCATAGAATTCACAACAACAACCAAAATACTAAATAAAATTAGTTCACCATGTCACACCAACCCGACCACACACGGCTCAACATCAACATGCAAAATTTCATGAATTTCATCCATTTCTTCACACTACAACATACACAAATCATCCATAACACATGGAAAAGGGAATTAAACCTTACCTTTACCACTTAGTTCCTCCACTAGGCTAGGGTTGTAAATGGCACAAACCAATGGTTTGATGACTCCAACAACCACTCATGTTAACAAGGACCTTCCAATTGGTTGAATTGCTAGAAGAAAATATTTTTGTGATGAAGATTTTTGGACTTCAAATTCGGCCAACTATGGCCGAATAGTCTCCTCTGTCTTTCTCCATATTTCTCCAAGGTTCTAAGGTTTGCAAAGATGAAGAATGTGATTAATACCATCTTTTTATCTACATATATAAAACATCCATGTGGCCCCGTGGCCCAATTAAAATTAGCCAAGATATCACACGACCACATGGCCCTTTGGTTCATGAATTATCCAACTTTCTAAAATTAACTTTTAACCCCAAATTTTTCTTAATATTCCATGCCAATAAATTCATAAGCAACCTATGCCTTAAAACAAAATCAAACGTCAAAAGTCTCTACCTCGTATCCCGGAATAGTCTTGCCCTTAACTTACCGCGGTTAGCTCGGATTATCCCAATGTACAAAATACGGGATATAACAGTTCAAATTTATCTTATTTATTATCCAAGGACCCTGAGTAAATAAAATAAATTACGGGAGGTCAAAAATCAGGTGTCAACAGGTGATACCTTCAAGAATACCTAGTCACCAACTTGGAATTCTAAGTCTCATCAACGATTGTCCGCATAAGATTTCTGTCAACTTTGGGCTGTTAATAATCGGTCCTGAATAAGCTTGACCTTCTCCACTGCTTGCTGGATCAAATCTGGCCCTATTAACTTTGTCTCTCCTACATCGAACCATCCAATCGGTGATCTACACTTTCGCCCAGATAAAGCTTCATACAAGGCCATCTGAATTCTAGAATGATAACTATTATTGTATGCAAACTCAATAAGTGGCAAGTGATCATCCCAGCTGCGTCTGAAGTGTGACACACATGATCTAAATATATCTTCGAGGGTCTGAATCATACACTCAGCCTGTCCACCAGTCTGGGGATGAAATGTTGTGCTAAGACTCACCTGAGTCCCCAAACCCTGTTTAAAGGACTTTCAGAAGTTAGCTGTAAATTGCGCTCCTCTATCAGATATAATGGATCTTTGGAACACCATAAAATCATACTATTTCCTTGGTATAAAACTTTGCATAATCTTCAGCCGAGTATGTAGTTCTGACAGGCAAGAAATGAGCTAATTTTTTAAGTCTATCCATAATTACATATATGGAATCATACTTACGCTGAGAACGTGGCAAGCCTGTAATGAAATCCATATTAATTACTTTCCATTTCCAAGTCAAAATCTCAATAGCTTGCAACAATCCACCGGGCTTCTGATGCTCGATCTTCACTTGTTGACAGTTAGGACATTGAGCTCCGAACTCTGCTATATATCGTTCTTCATTCCACCCACCAATAAATTGAATTAATATCATGATACTACTTTGTCGCTCTCGGATGAACAGAATAATGGGAACAATGGGAACAATGGGCTTCTCCCAAAATCTAGCGACATAATCCCGCTACATCAGGAACATATAGTCTGCCTTGGTATCTAAGAACTCCATCTGTATGAATCACGAATGGTGACTTTTCCTTATGAGGAGACATGTCTCTATAATAAACTAACATAGGATCCTCATACTGGTGCTCTTTCACCTCAACTACTAAAGACGAGATAGTTGAATCCTGGATAGTAACTCTTGTATAGCCCAAATCCAGTAATCGGACTCCTAGGCTAGCTAGCTGCTGGAGCTCATGAGCTAGCTCCCTTTTCTCTAGTTGGACATCACATAAACTACCCGTGGATTTGCAGCTAAGAGTATCAGCTACCACATTCGCCTTTCCAGGATGAGATAAGACACTAACATCATAATCTTTCAATAGCTCCAACCATCACCTTTGCCGCAAATTCAACTCCTTCTGCTTGAAAATATACTGGAGGCTCTTATGGTCTGTATAGATATGAACATGAACGCCATACAAATAGTGCCTCCACATCTTCAATACATGAATCACCGCAGCTAATTCTAGATAGTGTGTTGGGTTGTTCTTTTCGTGTTTCCGCAACTTCCTTGAAGCATAAGTAATAACTTTACCGTGCGACATCAATACACAACCTAGTCCAATACATGTAGCATCCCAATAAATAACATAGCCCTTCGATCCTTCTAACCGAGGCCGAAGTCAATCTATTCTTCAGCTCCTGAAAACTGTGCTCCCAAGCATCGGTCCATTGAAATTTAGCTGATTTCTGAGTCAGCTTCGTCAGTGGTGCAGAAATAGAAGAAAAAACTTCTACAAATCTTCTGTAATAACCTGCCAAACCCAGAAAACTACGAACTTCAGTAGGTGTCGTAGGTCTCGGCCAAGTCTTCACCGCTTCAATCTTCTGGGTACCCACCCGAATACCAACAGCTGAAATAACATGCCCCAAAAAAATCACGAAATTCAGCCAGAACTCGTATTTTGAGAACTTTGCATATAACTTTCGGGCTTGAAGAACTCTAAGAACAGTACATAAATGGTCTACATGCTCTATCTCGGATCGAGAATAAACTAGGATATCATCGATGAACACAATCACAAATGAATCTAGGAAAGGCCTGAATACACTATTTATCAAATCCATGAATGCCGCGTGCATTAGTCAACCCGAACGATATTACCCGAAACTCAAAATGACCATATCTAGTTCTGAAGGCCGTCTTCGGAATGTCCTTTTCTCTAAATCTCACCTGGTGATACCCTGATCTTAGATCTATCTTTGAAAATCATTTGGCACCCTGCAATTAGTCAAATAAATCATCAATTCTTGGAAGTGGATACTTGTTCTTTATTTTCACCCTATTCAGCTGCCTGTAATCGATACACATTCGTAAGGAGCCATCTTTCTTCCTTACAAATAACACGGGTACTCCCCACGGCGACGAAATAGGCCTGATAATACCTTTTTCAAGCAAATCCTTTAATTGTTCCTTCAACTCTCTTAATTCTGCAGGAGCCATTCTACAAGGAGTAATATATATTGGCTTAGTATCTGGTAACACATCAATGGAAAAATCAATCTCTCGTTCTGAAGGAAGGCCTGGAAGCTCGTCCGGAAACACATCTGAAAACTCATTCACTACTGGAACAGATTGAAGAGTTGGTGGCTTCGCTTCCGTATCCTGAACCCGAACTAAATGACAAATACACCCCTTAGCAATCATCTTTTTTGCCTTAAGATAGGAAATAAGCCTACCTCTCGGAGATGTTGTATTACCCTTCCATTCTAGAACTGGCTCTCCTGGGAACTGGAAACGAACCATTTTTATCCTACAATCAACATTGGCATAACAGGAAGCCAACCTGTCACGACCCGACTAGGGGCCATGACGGGTACCCAGGGCTAACCACCGAGCACCGCTGGTACTACTATTCATCATAATCATCCTGCGCTCATTCATTAATCTCATGCTTCTAATCATAGGGAAACCATTTTCACTTCGAAACATAATTACCTTTATATACATAAGCCCTTTGGCTATCAAAAGAATATACATATACAAATGGGAAATCGTGAGACCATACTACCCACACATACGTATCTACGAACCTCTAATAGAGTACTAGACATATGGATGGGACAGGACCCCGTCGTGCCCAAAACATATATATACACACAAAATAGTAAATCAGTAGCACCTCCGGAATAATGGAGTGCTCTCAAAATCTGCTGATTACCCCGACGAGTCTAGATCACCTCCCTGTCTACCTGTGGGCATGAACACAGCGTCCAAAGAAAAGGACGTCAGTACGAGCATTCTACTGAGTATGTGAGGCTTAAATAAAATGAGCATAATAAAGAAATCATGAAACATGAGGTGAAAACATAACCTGCTTAGCCTTTAAGAGTAAATGTATTTTAAACATATCACATACATCGACCTATCACATATATAATCCTCATTTACCCGCGTCCGGGTACCATCATACGCCGCCCACTAGTGGTGTCATGTCCGGCCCTCTAGGCACGGTGTAATCATAAGCAGCCAGCAAAGCGGTGATATGTCCGGCCATCTAGGCGCGGTGGAATCATATGCAGCTCGCCTTCGCGGTCACATGTTCGGCCATCTAGGCACGGTGGAATCGTATCATCGCATACATCTCATAAACTCATCATAAAACATGCATTAGAGTCCCAAGATAATCTATAACCATATCGAGTTGACGTAAGGTCAAGAACCCCCGATTCTATTATGGGAAAATCATAATAATCGTACCTCACCTTGAACGAACTAGTATCATAATGTGGGTCTAGCAATAATAATTAACGTCATATCGTAGGCTTTAGAATCCCTAGACTTAGGCACCTCATTACCGTTATCGAATTCTTCACGCATCTCTTATTCTTTGTCTCAGAAGAAGCTCTATATAACGTTGACTCATATTTTCCGAAATGTAAGAAAGTCATGGAAGGAAAAGGGAATTCATTTAACGAGAATCATGCCTTAGAAGGAAGGGACTAGCCTTACATACGCTTTTCGCTTGGCTACTCTATCACTTGAACGTTCTCTTCCAATGCTCACGTCTCTACCTTCAAGAGAATTCGTATTAACATTAGCTAATCGATCACATGATCATGCTTAACTAAGGCTAGAGAAAATTGGGCAGCATTTCCTTTGTTTATACAACTTTCTCCATATCATATATCAACTCCCAAACGTCTATAATAACATTCACAATATCCTAAGCAATAATCTCCATTCACTTACATTATCCACATTTCCCAATTTCATTTCAAGTCATCCATAATCATGCTCATAGTGCACTACTACATTTACTTACATATAATGTTTATCCCATGTTCTCAATGTCATTTGTAACAAGATTCTATTCATAATACATCAAGAGTCATGATTCATGTCGACTATTATTCCAGAATACCATTGATTCTACATTTAAGCTCCATATTCTATGTTCTTCCGTAATCCAAGTCTTTCAACCCCTCAATACCCTCAATAAGAAGAAATAAACATAAAACTCACCTTAAACACTTGGGAACAAGCCTTGAGTCACTCTACTCCATTAGAATGGAATCCTTCACTTGCATGCCAAAGAAATTCTCACTCTCCACAAACCCTAATAGGCTTCATAGTATATGAATCTCTTAAATCTTGGCTTTTGGCTCTTGATTTCTTGGTATAGATTGTTGTAGAAATAGAGAGAGAGTTTTAGAGGGTTCTAGAGAGATATAGGGTCTGTTCTTGGGAGAAAAAATGAAATAAAACGTGGGTGCTTATATTTATAATCAGGGCTGGAACCTTCCAGATTCGCGGGTCGACGAGCAGGGTCGACGGCTTGTCGATTCTCGGCCTGAGAGGTCTGATCGCAGAACCTTATCGAAGGTGCCAGGTGACGGCTCGTCGACGTGTCGACGGTCCGTCCCTTGGGTCGATGCGACACCGACGGCGGCCAGCGATTTAGCCGAATTGCTTCGTTTTGCTCCTCTTCGATTTGTTTCACTTCCAATTCCCTCGAAAAGTCAAGAATACATACTCATACACCTGTACACATACCAAGAAAAATATCTCATGACCAAAACTCTGGTGCAGACTACCGTACCGAAGGTATACACCACCAATAAGCCAAAATCTCCTTGTAATAAAATGGGAGGTGTAACATTCTTCCCCTCTTTAAAAACATTCGTCCTCGACTGTTAAGTTCTCGGGAATTTTTTGAAAATTTTGCCAGAGTTTCCCCTGTAATATGGCACTACCAACCTATCACAACAGCCCATAATAACAATGCCTCGCAGGGCCACAACATCATAGTAATAAAGTTTGGTCACACACGACCCGAAAGCATAAAAAGAAAACATGCGTACCTCATAATTTTAACGTTTCATCTTGGATTTCTTCCGGGGGATGAAATAAATGTGGGTGCTTGGCCTTCATATTTTCTTCCGCCTCCCAAGTCATCTCTTCCCGATTGTTATTTCTCCATAAGACCTTAACTGAGGCTACCTCTTTATTTCTAAGTCTCCGTACTTGCCTATCTAGTATTGCAACGGGTACTTCTTTATAAGCCAACTTTTCTGTCACTTGAACATTGTCTACTGGGACGATCCTAGTAGGATCTCCAACACACTTACGGAGCATTGAGACATGGAAAACCGGATGGACTGATTCCAGTTCCGAGGGTAGGTCCAATTCATAAGCTACTTGACCCACCTTGCGGACAACCTTATAAGGTCCAATATATCGAGGACTCAGCTTTCCTTTCTTATCAAATCTCATCACTTCTTTCATTGGCGACACCTTTATGAATACCCAGTGATCAACTTGAAATTCTAAGTCTCGCCGGCGGTTGTCCGCGTAAGATTTCGGACGACTTTAGGCTGTCAACGATCGATCTCGGATGACCTTGACCTTTTCCACTGCTTGTTGAATCAACTTAGGGCCTATTAGTTGTACTTCTCCTACTTCAAACCACCCAAATGGGGATCTACACTTCCTTCCATATAAGGCTTCATACGGAGCCATTTGAATACTGGAATGATAGCTAGTGCTGTATGCAAACTCAATGAGGGGTAAATGGTCATCCCAACTACCACCGAAATCTAGTACACATGCCCGTAGCATATCTTCCAAGGTCTGAATAGTACGTTCGGCTTGCCCATCAGTTTTTGGGTGAAATGTTGTGCTAAGCTTCACCTGAGTACCCAATCCTTCTTGGAAAGACTTCCAAAACTTAGCTGTAAATTGCGCTCCCTTATCAGTAATAATGGACATTGAAATACCATAGAGTCACACTATTTCCTTAAGATACAATCTTGCATAATCTTCTGCTGAGTAAGTAGCTCTGATTGGAAGGAAATGGGTTGATTTCGTGAGTCTGTCCACGATCACCTATATGGAGTCATACTTGCTTCGGGAGCGAGGTAACCCTACAATAAAGTTCATAATGATCATTTCATTTCAAAGTTGGAATCTCCATTGCTTGCAATAATCCTCCCGCTTTTGATGTTCGATTTTCACTTGTTGGCAATTTGGACATTGTGCTACAAATTCTGCTATGTCCTTTTTCATTCCATCCCACCAATACATTAACTTGAGATCAAGATACATCTTTGTTGCACCTGGGTGGATAGAATACCAAGAATAATGAGCTTCTTCTAGAATTTGATGACGTAATTCTGTAATATTCGGAACACATAGCCTGCCTCGGTATCTAAGAACTCCATCTATAGAAGTTTCAAAGGAAGACTTCTCTTTCTCGTGAAATGTATCTCTATAATGGTTCAACTGAGGATCTTTGTATTGACGTTCTCTCACCTCCATATCTAAGGATGAAACAGTCGGGTTGTGAATACCAATTCCCGCATTGCCTGAATCAATTAGGCGAACTCCAAGGCTGGCTAGTTGGTGAAGCTCGCGAGTTAATTCTTTCTTCTCCGGAGAAATCTCACATAGACTTCCCATTGATTTACGGCTAAGTGCATCAGCCACTACATTCGCCTTTCCGGGGTGGTATAAAATACTTACATCATAATCTTTTCGAAGTTCTAACCATCGTCTCTCGCCGCATTTAACTCATTCTCGCTTGAAAATATATTGGAGACTCTCAGATCGTATAGATATCGACATGTACACCATACAACTAATGCCTCCACATTTTTAATGCATGAATAACCGCGGCCAATTCGAGATCATGAGTTGGGTAGTTCTTTTCATGTTTCCGCAACTGTCTTGAAGCATAAGCAATGACTTTACCATGCTGCATTAATACACATCCTACCCCAACCCCAAAAGCATCACAATATACAACATAACCATCTGGCCTTCTGGGAGTGTCAAGACTGGAGCTGAAGTTAGCCTATCTTTCAATTCTTGAAAATTGTGTTCACAAGCATCATTCCACTGAAATTTTGCTGATTTCTGAGTTAGCTTTGTCAATGGTGCTAAAATAGAGGAAAACCCCGCCACAAACCTTCTGTAGTAACCTGCCAATCCCAGAAAACTACGGACTTCTGTAGGCGTTGTAGGCCTTGGCCAAGTCTTCACAACCTCAATTTTCTGAGTATCCACTCAGATGCCATCATCTGAAATAACATGACCCAAAAATGTCGCGAGGTCACCCAAAACTCACACTTTGAAAATTTTGCATACGAGCTCGAGTTCGAAGAATTCCAAGAACAATACGTAAATGTTCTGCATGCTCTGACTCTGTGCGAGAGTACACTAGAATATCATCAATGAACACTATTACGAATAGATCTAAGAGCGGCCTAAATACATTATTCATCAAATTCATAAACACTGCCGGAGCATTAATTAACCCAAATCACATCACCCGAAATTCATAATGGTCATATCTCGTTCTGAAAGCTGTTTTGGGAATATCTTCTTCCCTAACTCTGACTTGGTGATAACCTGACCTTAGATCTATTTTGGAAAACCACTTGGCACCCTATAATTGATCGAACAAATCATCAATTCTTGGAAGAGGATACCTATTCTTTATTGTCACCCTATTCAACTGCCTGTAATCGATGCACATCCGTAAGGAACCATCTTTCTTTCACACAAATAGGACTGGCGCTCCCCACGGTGATGAACTAGGCCTAACGAATCGTTTTTCAAGTAAATCTTTCAATTCTGCCTTTAGCTCTTTCAACTCTGCAGGAGCCATTCGGTAAGGAGGAATAGAAATAGGCTTGGAGTCCGGCAATACATCAATAGCGAAATCAATCTCTCTTTCCGGAGAAAGGCCTGAAAGTTCATCTGGAAATACATCCGGAAACTCATTCACCACCGGAACGGATTGGAGAGTTGGCGACTTTGCTTCGGTTTCATGAACTCGTACTAGATGATAAATATGGCCTTTAGCTATCATCTTTCTTGCCTTAAGGTAGGAAATAAACCTACCCCTTGGGGATGCTGTATTACCCTTCCATTCAAGCACGGGCTCTCCCAGAAATTGAAATCGAACCACTTTCATTCGGCAATCAACATTATCATAACATGAGGCCAACTAATCGTTACCCATAATCACATCGAAGTCTAACATTTCCAGCTCAACTAAATCAACTTTAGTCTGGCGATCACATATCACAATCACACAATTTTTGTAGACTTGTCTAGCTATCACGGGATCACCAACCAGAGTAGATACCTTAAAAGGTTTAATTGGCTCGGGTTTCACCCCAATACGACTATCAATATACGGAGTGATATAGGACAATGTAGAACTCGAATCAATCAACGCATAAACATCATGAGAGAAAATAGTCAATATACTTGTAACCACATCTGGAGAAGACTCGAGATCCTGACGTCCGGCTAAAGCATAGATACGGGGCTGGGTACCACCTGAACTGGATGCTCCCCCTATGCCTCTACCTTGACCTGCTGGAATCTGGGGAGTCTGCTTCACGTCGGGCGCACAGAAGAAGAACCAGCCGTTGATCCTGTGGGCTGAACTCCACCTCTACCGTACCTCGTAGGACAATCACGCATAACGTGCCCCGTCTGTCCACAAACATAACAAGAATCGGTATATTGGCGACGCGGCCCCGAATGTAGCTTTCTGCACTGACTACATCGTGAAACCAGTGGTCTCCTCTGGCTATAATCACCCCCAAACTGGGAACCTGAAGCTCTCGAGCTCTAACCCTGCCCTGAATGAATAGAGCGGTCAAATCTCATACCTGCAAATCGTGGAGGTGTACTAGTCGCCGAGGCCTGAATATCCGGAATATGACTGCCTCGATCCCCCTCTATAGTCGGTACCGACACCCATAGATCTGGCCTTTTTACTCTGCCCTCGATCAATATCACGTTCACCCATTTGCGGATGTTGTTGTTCTTCTAAATTCTGGGCATGGGCTTGAATGTGGGAAATATCCATCCCATCTTACAGTGAAGCCGTCAAGCAGTCCTTGAACAAATGTGGCCCTAAGCCACTCACAAATCTATGCATTCTATCCCCCATGTCGGCCACTATGGTCGGAGCATACCTAGCCAATGAATTAAACTGAAGGCTATACTCCCGGGCACTCATATTTTCTTGCTTCAAATTTAAGAATCTATCCGCTCTAGCTCAATGGACTTCGGGTGGCAAATAGTGGCGGATGAAGGCATGTACAAATTCTTGCTAAACCGGAGGTGGTGCATTCTTTTTCCTTGAAGATATCCAATTATCATACCATAAGACCGCCACATTCCGGAGTCTATAAGATGCTAACTCCACAGATTCAGTTTCGGGGGCGTGAATAATCTTCAATGTTCCCAATATTTCATCAATAAAACCTTGAGGGTCTTCATCCGGCTTCGACCCGAAAAACTCCAAAGGATTCAAACTCATGAAATCACGGACTCTAGTACTAACTGCCCTATCACTCGGGCCCGAACTCTGCCGCTGTGCCTGGGCGGCAACTAAATATGTCAATAGATGGATAGCTTCGGTCATTTGTTGACCCAAAGTAGCCGGTGGAGGAACTGGAGGCATTGGAGCTGGAGCTGAAGCCTCCTCTTAATCTTCTATAATAGGCGGAGTATGAGAGGTATTAGATGGAGCCTCACTATGTTATCCACCTTCTTCTACATTAGTTGGCAACTCCCTTTCTATTCGCCTTTCTGTCGTAGCTTGCCCTTCTGGGCGGCGGTAGCTTTTCTCTTTACCGGCATAGCTGAAATCATAACACACCATTAGGGAGGAGAAAATCTTATAACATGGTTCTATCACACTATTTCATAAGAAGAAGAATGATCATTTTTCCTAAATGCCCTGTAGCCTCCTGTTTATAAGTGTGGCGCGCAACACACCATAAACAAGACTCCACAAGACACAGCTCGTAGACACTTCCTAGGACTGAACTGCTCTGATGCCACTTTTGCCACGACCCGACTAAGGGCCATGACGAGTACCCGGGGTAAACCACCGAGCACCGCTTATACTACTATTCATCATACTCATCCTGCGCTCATTCATTAATCTCATGCTTCTAATCATAGCGAAACTATTTTCACTTCGAAACATAATTACCTTTATATACATAAGCCCTTTGGCTATCAAAAGAATATGCACCTACAAATGGGAAATCGTGAGACCATACTACCTACACATACTTATCTACGAGCCTCTACAAGAGTACTAGACATATGGACGGGACAGGACCCCGTCGTGCCCAAAACATATATATACACACAAAATAGTAAATCAGTAGCACTTCCGGAATAATGGAGTGCTCTCAAAATCTGGTGATAGCCCCGGCGAGTCTAGATCACCTCCCTGTCTACCTGTGGGCATGAACACAGCGTCCAAAGAAAAGGACATCAGTACGAGCATTGTACTGAGTATGTAAGGCTTAAATAAAATGAGCATAATAAAGAAATCATGAAACATGAGGTGAAAACATAACCTGCTTAGCCTTTAAGAGTAAATGCATTTTAAACATATCACATACATCGACCTATCACATATATAATCCTCATTTACTTGCGTCCGGGTACCATCATACGCCACCCACTAGTGGTGTCATATCTGGCCCTCTAGGCACGGTGCAATCATAAGCCGCCCGCAAAGCGGTGACATGTCCGGCCATCTAGGCACGGTGGAATCATATGCAGCCCACCTTCGCGGTGACATGTCCGGCCATCTAGGCACGGAGGAATCGTATCATCGCATACATCTCATAAAATCATCATAAAACATACATTAGAGTCCCAAGATAATCTATAACCATATCGGGGTGATGTAAGGTCGAGAACCCCCGATTCTATTATGGGAAAATCATAATCATCGTACCTCACCTTGAAGGAACTAGTATCATAAGGTGGGTCTAGAAATAATAATTAACGTCATATCGTAGGCTTTAGAATCCCTAGACTTAGGGTCCTCATTACCATTATCGAATTCATCATGCATCTCTTATTCGTTGTCTCAGAAGAAGCTCTATATAACGTTGACTCATATTTTCCGAAATGTAAGAAAGTCATGGAAGGAAAAGGGAATTCATTTCATGAGAATCATGCCTTAGAAGGAAGGGACTAGCCTTACATACCTTTTCGTTTGGCTACTCTATCACTTGAACGTTCTCTTCCAATGCTCACGTCTCTACCTTCAAGAGAGTTCATATTAACACTAGCTAATCGATCACATGATCATGCTTAACTAAGGCTAGAGAAAATTGGGCAGCATTTCCTTTGTTTATACAACTTTATCCATATCATATATCAACTCCCAAACGTCTATAATAACATTCACAATATGCTAAGCAATAATCTCCATTCACTTACATTATCCACATTTCCCAATTTCATTTCAAGTCATCCATAATCATAGTCATAGTACACTACTGCATTTACTTACATATAATGTTTATCCCATGTTCTCAATGTCATTTGTAACAAGATTCTATTCATAATTGTTATACCCCGCGTTTTCAGAGCATGAGTTTGACATGTACCTCATCGTAGTAATGGGATATTTTGAAAGGCACAAGCCATGGAGAGTATGTAACGACGAAGAGAAAGGGTGAATCACGATCTCGTAAGTCGTAATCGGGAAAGAATATTTTGAAACACGGTAACATGACCATTATTAGTGTAATAAGTGATAAATATCATGTATGGAGAATTTTGGAATATTTCGGGATTGAGCAAATTGAAGAAAATAAGTTCGACGAAAATTTGAAACACGGGACGGATTTTAGTCAACTTTGGAGGCGCATATCTCATAGTATATGTGGAGTTTTAAGGTGTTTCAAAATTCTAAAATGAAGTTCGTCGAGTCTAGTTTGTAATGCAATAAACCGTTCATTGATAGGACATTGGAGTAGAGAATTATAGACGTTACAAACTGAAATGTCGACGCAGAAACAACATTCCCGCTACAAGACCGCTACAAGCATCGTAGCTACGTAAAACCGACTTCAAGAAGTCCGTTTTAAGGGGCAAAAATCTCATTTTTTTTTCAGCACAAAAGTCCCAATATTTCCAGAAAATTCAGCAAAAAGGGAGCAAATATACCTCACAAAATGAGGATTTTGAGTGAAATTTCAAGTAATGAAGTACCAATCGAAGTCCGGCAACAAGATAGTCACGAATATAATTTCATTTGGAATTAGAGGAGCATGGGAACAAGAAAATGTTGAAGAAGGTAAGTTTTAATCCTCTTTTTCACATGTTATGGATGGTTTATATGTGTTGTGGTGTGTGGAAATTCATGAAATATGGTATGTTGAAGTTGGAAATGTAGGTGTTGGCCGTGTGATGTATGGAATTGGTATGGAAATGGATTAATTTTGTTTAAGGTGTTAGTTGAGTTGTCGTGATCCTTATGATGTAAATGAGGGCTAAATGGTTTAAGTTGGCAATAAAATAGATTGTAGAAGGTTATGTCATTTTAGTGTGATTTTATGATATTATGGAAAATGAAGTTGTTAGAGTATGGATTGATGTTGTTGATCATGAATTTGTAAGTAGGAAATGTGTTTGATGGTTTTGTTATATATGTAAGACTTTTGGGTGAAATATGGAATTGATGGAATTATTGAATATTGGATATATGGCTTGGAATATTCTTGGCCTATGTTTGTATGATCTTAAATTAGTGTATGAATATGGAAATATTAATATTGACTTGAAAGTGTAAAGTTGGTTTGGAAGTTGTTGCATTATTCGGAAAAGAAGACTATTTATGTTAGAATGCGTTTTAGTCGATCATTGATGACTATTGGTATTGTTGTTTGGTATGGTTGTTGCTATTTGAGCCGAGTTGAAATCTCGGGGTTGGTGTATTTACAGGGAGATCTTCAGCCGAAATTTCTATAGACAAGCATTACTTCTAACTTTGCATTCTTAAGGCTTATAAATGACATTTGGTACTTATGACCAATTGTAGATTTTGGAGGAAACGGGATTCGAATTTGGAGTAGCGTAAGAGGCGGAAAAGGTATGTAAAGCCTTACCCTTTCTTTCTTTGGCATGTCTTAGGTGTGATAGGTTTGAATACGAACCCCGGGATGACTCTACTCTTAGGAATCCGCATCTAAAGTTGCCCCTCTTTCATTCAAGAAATTGAATTATATATGCTCTAAGTAGTTGGAAAAAATGGCCTAAACATCTGTAACTTTCACAATTGGAACCGGATTGCCTTGAAACTTTCGTAGACGACTTCACAAGGCCTAATGTTCGTAATTTATGTGCGCCACTTCGACTTTGCCCAAGGTGGGCCCACAATGTCCCTAACTTCCATAAACGGTCTCGAATTGCTTGGAAATGGTCGTAGATGTTTTATAATGAATGATGTCCATAACGATACTTGAAAAGCATTTAATTTCTCACCACTCGCATGTGCATACGGTTGTTAACCTTTTTATGCTAACTCAGATTTACTTGAAACGTGTTTGCGGTTTACAAATGATTTTAAGGAAGTTTGTTTTGTGTTAAAGAAAATATAAAGTTGACTTTTCAAAACCACTCCGAAGGGAGTGCGATATCTTATTATATAAGACTCTTCAAACCACTCCGAAGGGGGTGCGAGATTTTACTATTTCATTCCACCTACGACTTATGTCTACATTCCACAACGCTATTATTATTATTATTATTATTATGCCCGAAGGGGCTAGGATTAGTATTATGTCACGAGTGGCATGCCCGAAGGGGCCAGGGTAGCCGTATGTCACGAGTGGCATGCCCGGCGGGCTAGGAATATTATGTCGGGGCCGCATGTCCGAAGGGGCCGGATAGACGTATGTTGGACCGGCATGCCCGAAGGGGCTATCATTTTATTTCGGGACCCGCACGCCCAGGGGCCAGGATAGACGTATGTCGGGACCGGCACACCCGAAGGGGATTGACATCATTATTATCATTGTTGTTATCATTATTACTACTATTATCATTATTATTATGCCGGAAGCGGCAATGCCCGAAGGGGCCATCATTCCTACGCCGGAAGCGGCTGTCCGAAGGGACTGTTGTGATACTATATTTAAATTGTGCATTCTAGAACTGGTGTACTCTGTGCTTATACCGTGTATGCTTGAAGAACGTGTGTTCAGTCGCATTATTTACTTAAGGATTGTTCTAAGACCCCGTGTGTACATTTATGTTTCTCCCGAGGGTCGCAGTGTAATGAGCTTGATTGTGTTTTCTTCTCTTCTAAATTAAGCTATGGTTATTACTTGTTATCGCTTTACATACTCTCGCACATATCTCGTACCGACCCTCCTTCTTCGGGGGGGGGCCGCGTTTCATGCCACGCAGTATACCTGTATGAGTAGAAGACTTTGCTAGGAGCGGTTCCGTGGAATTGGCGAGCTCCATCTCAGTTCGGAGTATTGCCGAGCCAAGTACTTTTGTTATGATATTTCGTACATGTTAGAGACTTTGCAGACAGTGTCCTGTGGATTGGGCGTCGAGGAACGCGAATCGGTTATAGATGTTAAAAGGGTGTGTATTTTCAGATATTGTCAGATGGTAAAAGTTATGTGATTGACCGGTGTTTTCATAATCTGTATAAAGACAGTGACCTCTATTTTGAAAAGTTTCATGTTTCTTAAAATTTTTTGAAATGACCGGTTTTAGTAACGCAAACGTTTAAGGGTTCGCTTGACTCTGAGGAGAGTTGGGTGCCCATCACACCCTAGTAAGGTCGGGGTGTGACAATAATACATCAAGAGTCATGATTCATGTCGACTATTATTCAATAATACCATTGATTCTACATTTAAGCTCCATATTCTATGTTCTTCCGCAATCCAAGTCTTTCAACCCCTCAATACCCTCAATAAGAAGAAATAAACATAAAACTCACCTTAAACACTTGGGAACAAGCCTTGAGTCACTCTACTCCATTAGAATGGAATCCGTCACTTGCATGCCAAAGAAATTCTCACTCTCCACAAACCCTAATAGGCTTCATAGTATATGAATCTCTTAAATCTTGGCTTTTGCTCTTGATTTCTTGGTATAGATTGTTGTAGAATTAGAGAGAGAGAGTTTTAGAGGGTTCTAGAGAGATATAGGGTCTATTCTTAGGAGAAATATTGAAATAAAACGTGGGAGCTTATATTTATAATCAGGGCTGGAAGCTTCCAGATCAGCGGGTCGACGAGCAGGGTCGATGGCTCATCGACGTATGCCGTTGATTCTCCGCCTGAGAGGTCTCATCACAGAACCTCGTCGACGGTGCTAGGCGACGGCTCATCGACGTCAACGATCCGTCCATTGGGCCGTCGACGCTGACTAGCATCAGCAGTTTCCTGAACTGCTTCGTTTTGCTCCAATTAGATTCGTTTCACTTCCAATTCCCTCGAAAAGTCAAGAATACATACTCATACAACCGTACACATACCAAGCAAAATATCTCATGACCAAAACCCTAGTGCGGACTACCGTACCGAAGGTATACACCACCAATAAGCCGAAAAATCCAAGAAATAAAATGGGAGGTGTAACACAACCGATCCATACCCATAATAGCATCAAAGTCTACCATATTCAGCTCAATCAAATCTGCCAAGGTACGACAGTCACAGACTATTACCACACAATTTTTGTACGCCCGTCTAGCTATCACTGGGTCACCAACGGGTGTGGACACTTCGAAAGGTTTAATTAACTCAGGTTTTACCCCAAATCGACCGGCAATATATGGAGTAATATATGACAGTGTATAACCTAGATCAATTAATGCTTATACGACATGAGAAGATAATGATAATATACCTATGACAACATCAGGGGAAGACTCAAGATCCTGTCATCCGGCCAGTGCATAAATGCGGTTCTGAGGATAGCTTGAACTATATGCTCCCCCTCTACCTCTACCACGGCCTACCAGTATCTGTTAACTCTGCCCCAGAGGCGTACGGATGATGAAGAACTAGCTCATGATCCCGTGGGCTGAACCATACCTCTACCACCTCTGGATGGACAGTCGCGCATCATATGGCCTATCTGACCACAGGCATAACAAGCATCTAAACGTAGGCGGCACAGTCCCGAATGTAGCCTACCACACTGAATTGCCTCCCTCATCTCCTGGCCTGAGGCATCCGGTGGAAGAAATGGGTGTGCTGGAGCTAGAGCTGAGGCTCCTATATGCTCCTCTGGAGCGGGCAGAGTGTGAGAGATCGAGATGGAACCTCATTCTGGGACTCGCCCTCCTCTATATCAGTAGGAGGTACCTGCTCAGTTCTCCTTCTTGCCATTGACTTGCCCTTCTGGGCTGCTGTTGCTTTTCTCTTCACAGGCATCGCTAAAATCATAACATACTATAAGATAAAAGGGAGAATCCTTATAACATCGCTCTATCGCACGATCTAAGAGGAGAAAGAAAGGCCAATCATTCCTAAATGCCCCGTAGCCTCCTGTTTATAAGTACGGCGTGCTTCACACCCATAAACAAGACTCTACTGGACACAGCTTGTAGACATACCCTAGGACGAATGGCTCTGATGCTACTTTTCTGACGACCCAACCGGAAGTCTATGACGGTTATCCGGAGCTAACCTACCGACCACCTCTTAGCCTACTTCTCATAATTGTGTCTAGTTGGACCACAAAGGATAACTCATAAATATCATAATATATAAGAGCATGAGTTTAAAGATAAAAACACATCTATATAATCGTCAACAACTATGCCCATATGTACGAGCCGACAAGGCTGCCAAAAATGGTATACGAAAATATTAACTGATGAGGTTACAAAACATCTAACTATATACATCTGTCTACGAGCCTCTACATGGGGTACATGACATCATAAAGACGGGACAAGACCCCGCCATGCCCATATATATACACACAAAAGAATAGTACAGCTAAACTGTGGCTCCAGAACAAATGGAGCGCTCCTGTGTAATCGCTGATGAAGCAACCTAGAGGTCTGGTCCGTCTCCCTGTCTACCTGCGGGCATAAACGCAGCATCCGTAAACAAAAAGGACGCGCATTTAATAATGTACTGAGTATGTAAGGCATAAATGACAACATAATAAAAGATATGGAAAGTAACATCAGATAAGAGAAATAACCTATACGTCTAAATGCCTCTTAAGGCAGATGTCATGCATGCTTAGCCTTTTTAAAAAAAATATTTTCATACATATATAATATAACTGTTAGTGCTGCGAAATGTGCAACGCGATCCATATATCATATCATCCCGCGTCCGGGGCATCATGGTGCTCACTGTAGTGGTGTACACATCTACGTGTCTGCCCGACTGACTATAGCACGGCGCGATATGAGAAAATACATACATATATATAAAGCATGCATGAGAGCTCAAATAAAAGCTATAGATCTATCGGAGTGACATAAGGTCAGTAAATCTCTGATTGTCATTACGGAATCATCATCATCGCTATATCTCACCTAGAAGGAACAACTACCATAAGATGAGATCAACAACAATGAACACGATCAAAATCATGGAACAAGCTCAATAATATTATGTGAATATCAAGGGCTATAAGCTTTAGTATCTCTAAAAATGGAATCATGATCATCATGGAGAACATTTGTCAACAATATCATAAGAACTTCGAGAATCATGAGTCTCTAGCATTTTTTGGAATAAGGATGTTATGAATATCATGTGTAGGTTCACAACAAAGGAATCATGCCTTAAGAAATAAAAGGTTAGCCTTAACATACCTTTACGTCTCCTTAACCACTTAATGTTCTC
Organism: Lycium ferocissimum; assembly: GCF_029784015.1. Lineage (NCBI taxonomy): Eukaryota > Viridiplantae > Streptophyta > Magnoliopsida > Solanales > Solanaceae > Lycium > Lycium ferocissimum. Next base: position 74,016,722 of record NC_081345.1, read on the forward strand.
CTCCCAATCTCGCAAATCTACATTCAAGAGGATTTATACTAAGGTTAAGTCTTGGAAACACTCATAAGTTCAAACTAGGGTAACAAATGAGCTAGCGGAATTTGGGCAGCATTTCCCCTATTTTATCGACTTCCACCAAATTTCAAAACAACTTCCAACAAAAATAACAACATCTACAATACCAACAACAATGTTAACAATTCCATATTTAAGAAATTATATACAATTTACACCTCAAACAATCCAAAACTTCCTTCCAAATTCCATTCATAATCAACAACTACAACACAATGTCTCATAACTTTTCCTAACACAATTTCCTTCACCTTTATGACTTACTAATCTCCAAATCAACTCAATATAAGAAATAAAGAGAGAACAAACCTTTATCTTGAAGAACCCTAACTCACCCAACCTTGTTTGCAACCAAGACTATCACAACTTTAACTAAAGGCAAGGACCATCACCATCTATAAGCTAGCTTAGGGTTTTTAAAGCTTGATTTCCACTTGATTTAGCTTATGATGTGTGTGGATAGGTAGAGAGAGTAGAGAGAGCTTGAAGAATCTAGGGAGTTCTGTTTTTGGGTGAAAAATAATGATCAAAGTCGTGGCCCTTTTAATTTATAGGAGAGAGAAAATTTCCACTTCCTGCAATTTGATGGCAAGGTCGACAGTCTGTCGACTCACAACCGTCGAATGGCAGCAGCCCCTGATTCTCAGATAGCTGTTCGACGGTGTATGTTGACGATTCGTCGACGGTTTGTTAACTTGCAACCGTCGAGTTGCTCAACTGTCATACTCAGTTTTTCTAGTTCATTCTGCCTCTAATCTTCCCAATACTTGCTGTACATAACTTAAAATCCGGCATATGTGAAATAATCATATAGAATCTCTTATAACCTTCACAACAACCTCACTTACTAACTTCACGTCGGCTATCTTACGGCGAAACTCAGCGTATAAAGTACGGGGGTATAACAACTCGCTCCTTTCTACTCCATCTCGCAGTTTCACCAGCAGTCCATCTTTGTATTGCTTGGACTTGATTTTCTCCACAATATCAGATCGCGCGAGTGTGATTCCCACTAACTGCCCATCTTCAGTTTCATCAAGTCGGACTCCAAAGCTAGTGAGTCTCCAAATTTCTCTGCCATTGTCATCTACTGAGCATGCAAATACGCTAACGTACCCATAGATTTCCAGCTTAATGCATCAACAACAACATTCGCCTTACCAGGATGATACAAGATGTTCAAGTCGTAATCCTTTAACAATGCTAACCATCTTCTCTGTCTGAGATTTAATTCTCGCTGCCTGAAGATATACTGCAGGATTTTGTGATCGGTGAAAACATCACAATGTTCCCCATCCAAGTAATGACACCAGATTTTTAATGACAACACCACAACAGCCAATTCTAAGTCATGAGTTGGATAATTCTTTTCGTGCTTCTTCAACTGACGGGAAGCATAAGCGATTACTTTACCATTCTGCATCAAAACACATCCCAACACAATTCGGGAGGCATCATAATAAACTATGTAGCCTCCGGAACCTGAAGGTAGAGTTAAAACAGGAGCTGACGTCAATCTAGCCTTGAGCTCTTAAAAGCTCTTCTCATAGGGTTCCGACCACTGGAACTTAGCTGTTTTCTGAGTCAACCTCGTCAGAGGTGCAGCTATAGATAAGAAACCTTTCAATAACTAGCTAAACCCAAGAAACTGCGGATGTCCGTTGCACCCGTGGGTCATGGCCAGTCTTTAACTGCTGAAATTTTCTGAGGATCAACCTTGATACCATCACTAGACACTACATGGCCCAAGAACGCCACAAAGTTAAGCCAAAATTCACACTTAGAAAATTTTGCATCGAGCTTGTTCTCCTCAAGTGTTTTCAAGGTTATTCTCAAGTGCCCTGCATGCTCCTCACGACTCTTCGAATAGACCTGGATATCATCAATAAACACAATTATGAAACGATCGAGAAAAGGCTTGAACACATAGTTTATCCTGTCCATAAATGCAACAGGGGCATTAGTTAGACCGAAGGACATCACTAGAAATTCAAAATGTCCATACCAAGTAAGAAACGTTGTTTTCGAAATATCTTTCTCCTTTTTCTTTAGCTGATGGTAACCAGACCGCAAGTCCATCTTAGAAAAGAACTTAGCACCCTAAAGTTGGTCGAATAAGTCATCTATCCTAGGCAAAGGATATTTATTCTTGAGAGTCACCCTATTCAACTGACGGTAATCAACACACATTCTGAGAGAACCATCCTTCTTTCTGACAAACAAGACTAGAGCACCCTAAGGCGAGGTACTTGGTCGAATAAACCCCTTATCCAACAAGTCTTTCAATTGATCTTTCAATTCTCTTAGCTCCGCCGGAGCCATATGATAAGGTGAGATAGAGATTGGTTGAGTTTCGGGAAGAACATCTATCCCAAAATTAAATACTCTTTCAGGAGGGATACTCGGGAGATCTTCGGGAAACTCATTAACTATAGGGACAGACTTAAACTCTAGCACTACGGCTTGAGTATCATTGACAGCAACTAGATGGTAAATACATCCCTTTGAAATCATTTTACTAGCCTTAAGATACTAGATAAACCTACCCCTAGGCTTAGCAATTTCTCCCTTCCTCACAATAACTGGTTCATCAGGAAAAGCAAACCGAACTAACTTATAATGATAGTCCACATTAGCATAACAACAGCTAACCAATCCATCCCCATGATTACATCAAAATCTATCATCTCTAGCTCAAATAAGTCAGTTGTAGTTTTACCACCCTTAACTAAAACCACACAATTTCTCTAAACGCTAGAGGCAATAACAGGGACACCAGTAGGAGTATCCAATGAAAAGAGTTCATGCAGTTGTTCAGGTTCCATACCAAAATTGAGAGCAAAATATGGTGTCACATATGAGAGATTTGAGCCCGAATCAATCAACGAGTATACATTAAAAGAGCAAATAGTGAGAATACCTGTGACCACAACATCCGAGGCTTCAGCTGCCTCCCTGCTAGTCAAACCATAAAGTCAGGCTTGACCCCCATTAGTGGTGTTAGCAACCGCTTTACCTGTCCCATTAGCACTAGCATTAGGAGCGTTATTGGTATTAACAGCAGGCGGATTCCTAGCAACAATAGGTGCAGATGAATTGTTTCTCTAGCCCGAAGAGATAACCACTTCACGTAACCACTTCCTACACTCCCTCTTGATGTGACCCCTTATACCACAATGGATGACAAATATGATCCTCCCATTCAGATGAGTGTCTATTACCACCTTGCAAATACCTGTTCTGATTATTGTTCCTCTGACATTGTCTTCCGGACGGAGCGTTGGAATTAGAATAAGTGCCAGACTGAGCAGGTGCAGAATACCTTTTATTTTTCCCCCCATTTTGTGAACCACTAAACCTGCCTGCAGATCGGCCCTTCTTACTTTGTTCCCTTTCTAGTCTCTCTTCAACCTTCCAATTCTTTTGTTGCTCAGCGAACCCAACCAAGGATAAAAATGTACAAATAGGAGACATAGCAGCAACAACACACACAGACTTGATACGTGGTACTAACCCACGCACAAATTATCTCAACTTGTGCTTTTCAGTCAAAATCATATACGTTGCATACCTTGCCAGACGAGTAAACTTCAAACTGTACTCAAGAAGGGGCATAGTGCCCTACTCAATCTTCTCAAACTTAGCAGCGTAGTAAATCGTTCCTCATCAGATAGAACTCTCTCCATGAATGCCCCCTCAAATTCTGCCTAAGTAGGAGTTAGAGCAATATTACCCCACTCAGTCTCCCACAATTCGAACCAAGCATGAGCAACATCTTTCATTGATATGATGAAAAGTCCACAAGTTCAGAACCATAAGCACCCATGGCCCTTAAAGCTTTGAATGTCTCACCCATAAAGTACAGGGGATTATCTTCTTCTCACGAACCAAAGAACTTGAGCGGATTCAGCCCCAAAAAGTGCTTAAGCCTTCCCCCACCACCAAGTGTCGGATCCGTACCTCCATGTTATTGTTAGGCTGCAACAAGAGGAAGCATCTGGATTGCATTCTGCATCGATCCAATTTCAGCTACGCCCGTAGCACGGGCAGCTGGTGTTGGCGATGGTGCTTGGTCTCCATTACCGTTCTAAACCCCAGCAGCAATCTCAGTAGTGGAGTGGTTAGTGATCCTAGCGGCTCGTCCGCCAGACGATGAGTCAGAAGCACTATTACTCCCTTGGTTAGTAGCTACCGCACGAGTTAAAGCCATTTCAGCGAAGCACGAATTAACGAACCCATCAGGGCGATCCCAATAGAGTTTAATCTCTATAGCAAAATCTAGAACAAAGAAAAATTAGAAACACTTATAAATGTCCTGGTAGTCTTTTGATCATGCAGGTGATCAGGCTGCACAAGGAAGACTAGGCTAGACGCAGCTCCACAGACACAGACTAATCCTAGGACACATCTAAACCTAGGCTCTGATACCAAGCTTGTCACGCCCCAAAACCCACCCTAGACGTGACCGGCATCCGACGTCATGAACAACATCGAAAGGACCTTAAGATATATGGAATAAGTTTGATACTTTCAAATCAGCCATTTTCTAATAAGTAAGAGACACAGCCTTAGCATATCCGAGATAAAGTTATGCTCAATAAAACAAAACAGCGGAAGTCTAAATCCATACTTAAATAATACGTGGCAACATGCCCCAACAATCATAGAAAAACATCTATAACACTAGCTATAATTCAACAACCATCTTAGGAGCTTCTACGAAATAAAGAGTGTCAAAGTCTCGGGACGCAGCCCAACAATCTAAGTAAATGAAATATAATGTAGAAAGGTGCCCCAAGAACAAACATGTGGGCTCACCAAAAGATCTTGAGAAGTAGCAAGTTCCCTTAAGTCGTCGGCGCGTCACGAACCTGCTCTTCAATGTTACCTAACATACCATCAAAAATAACAATAATATACCTGAGTACTGGGTACTCAGTGAGTGTCTCGGGGATAATAAATAATATAGTAAAATAAAATAATTAGGATCAGTAATACCATTTAAGTGCAAAGCGGTTGACAAATCCAGGGATAATATAAACTAACAACTTTATAACCATTAAAAATGATTTCTATCCTTTCCAATCCATTATCCCATAAATTACAATTTGAGTCTTTCCATTTGAGGTCCAATATCATCAACAAACCACTCACAGGGAAATAAAGTATAACACATGCCAATATAGGCCCAAGTCAATAAAACGAAAGGATGACCATGTAAGGTTCCCTAAACAACACAGAAGCACCACACTGGGGCAATTTGACCCTCAATGACCACTCTTCCTCTCGAATGGCTTGGCTAACCCCACTAGAAGCCATAGTGACTACCTTTCCCTTGAGTAGCTAGGACAAACACAAACAATATAAATCACAGCAAAAGAGCTGAATCATAATCCTAGCATAGAAGCCGAATCACTCAAATCATGGCATGGAAGCTGAATCACAAGTCATATCATGATAGTCACATTATTCATTACGGATTATGTTCATCATCCCATTATAGGGGTACATCAAATCATTTCAGTTTTAGGAAACCGGGTTCACTTCTTTAAACAAGTTTCAAGTTCAACACAATCCATTATAGAGCATTCACATGAGATAGTCAAGCTTTTCAATTATCAAGTTTAAACATCCCTTATGGGGTAATTCAAGTTCGAATCATGAATACGTATATATAACATAGTACAAATAAGGTTTAATGTGGGCTTTTCCCTCACGCACATAAACCACAATCAAAGAGTTCATAAAAATCATTCGAAAGAGTACGTTAAAAAAGAGACATAGCTCTAATCCCGTTATAAGCGTTCAACCGGATTCTTCCAAGTTCAACAATCACACTACAATGGTTTTAAAATGACAAAGTTTAGAACTTTAATGAACTCTATGGGTTTCTACCCTTAATCGAAACCGAGGGCTTTTTTTAAGCCAATAAACAGGTTCTTGAACCCTTTTATGAATCACCAACGGATTCTAACCTTGTAGAACTTTCTACTCCAAGCCAAACTTTATTAATACTAGGAAAAATTCAGAAAATTTACCTTTTAGACGAACTCCACACGCCCCTATCTTCTTCTTCTTCTTCTTGAGATTTCAAGAACTTAGAGTTTCAGAGAGTTGATTTACCATCAAGAAGGGGTGAATATGGTGTGGGAATGGTCAAGATTGAGTGGGAACTCACCTTAGGGTTAGAGAGACTTTTATAGGGTTATTTTTCTCAGAAATATAGATTTGGAACGAAGTGGAAAATAACACAATGAGGTAGGATTTAAAGAAAATTCGAAACTAGAAAATAATAACCCGATCCGCGTTGAACCCGCGTTGCGGGTGCAATGCCTGATCATGGGATCCGCGTTGGCCATGCGACGTGGCTCTAATGCCTGAACCCTATTTTTGTCTGCAGCTGGATTTTTCGTGATGGGCCTGCGACGCAAGCTTAACACACGTTTTCGATAATCGATATTCGCTCAGCAAAGATGATCAAGTTCCATGGCCCGGGCAGTCTAAGCCTAGTCGGGAATAAAATGCTGAGGGTTGTCTATTCCTTGAAAACAATCATACTCAGTCCCACTGGAGGGGATATATAGCCCCCCCCCCCCCCCCCCCCAGTATTCGGGTGTAAGATGATTTTGGCTTGACTTTTGGTTTCTAAGCCTAGTCGGGAATAAAATGCTGAGGGTTGTCTATACCTTGAAAACAATCATGCTCAGTCCCACTGGAGGGGATATATAGCCCCCCCCCCCAGTGTTCGGGTGTAAAGTATGAAGACCCAAACACTGGATAATAACTCTAGGGAAAACATCATAATGTACCGTATGGCGATTTGTGAAGGGGTTTAGTACTATTGCTTGTCCCTTAACCGAATTGAATAAGAAAGATGTACCTTTTGTTTGGGGGAATGAGCAAAGAAGGCCTTTCAAGAATTGAAGTCCTTGTTGAGTTCTTCACCGTTGTTGCTATTTCGAAATTTTGACAAGATGTTTGAAATTGAGTGTGATGCTTCCGGGGTAGGCATAGGTGGAGTTGTGATGCAAGAGGCTAAACCGTTGGCTTATTTTAGTGAGAAACTACAGGGTGCCACTTTTAACTACTCTACTTATGAACAATAGAAAGTATTAATGCCCCCAAAACTTGGTCTTAACTTGTACACGAGCTGCTAAAAGAATAGATTAACCAAATACTGATATAACAAACTCTATATAAAGAAATGAAGAGCTGGCTATAGAATGGGAAGTAGACAATATAACAAAGAAGAGATTCAGGGTTGCGGGTTCGTATAACAGCTCACCCCAAGTCTCGGACGAACATCCTCGGGATTAGTCACGAGGTCTCGAACAATAACCCGATCAACTCTGCACCCCATAAGGAGTGCAGCAAGAGTAGTATGAGAACAACACTAGTACTCGTAGGCATCATAGGCCAATAACGATTAGATAACACATATAAATAAGAAGAAATTAACAAGTAGGGCAGATAAGCAATCAGGTACAGTCACAGAACATATTCAGGTATAAGATTAGATTGAGTGTATAAAAATGCCAAATAAGATAGTCAATGGGTGAATGAATGAGTGCAGTGCAATGTAATGCCCCCCAGGCCCCCTCTCCAATCCGTACACACATGCTAAGGGCTATGCCTCAAAGTCATGACCCATGGGGAATCTGCGAAGTCCATGTACCACATCGATCTTCGGCAAAGACCTCGGAAGCTCTCACATACCTCGCTCTCCGTCAAACACCACAAAGGCTATCAATATACGCTCTTTCCGAAAAAGGCCTCGGAAGCTATCACATATCGCCCTCTCTGGCAAAGACCTCGAAGACTATCAATCAACTCGCTCCGGCAAGGACCTCGGAGGTTATCAATCACTTTTTTTTACCATCACATCAATCATATATGAAAAAGGAATTCATGACATGTATGTAATAAATAACAACAACAACTTAAATCATGGAGTAAATAAATGCATGTCAAAAATGCAAGTCAGAACTCAATTGACAATAATATCTTTCCATTTTCCATGTAACAAGTGAGATATCAATGACAGAGATGAATAATCCATCATTCACAACTTATTAGCAAAGATGGAAACAAGCCCACATAACAACATCCATACTAAACAAATTGATTTATCACCACACCGTGCCCGAAGGCCTAACATGCTTTCCTTGTTAGCATCTACCATCACATACGATTATCTAATTGGAGTCTAACAAAGGTAAACCGTAACCTAGCTCAAAGGGCGAGCGGGAGCCACGAGCAATCATTCCAAATACTTCACTTTACGAAGAGTCTCTAAATGATCGAAGTCTATCAAATAGTATTCTACGTTAGAAAAAGAATCTATGAACACCCATAATGCCATACTTCTAAGTAGAACCCAAAAACATGACCCCAAAAGTGTCCCTGGGACCACAAAGGCAACATCGGGACTTTATATCAACCCTACTCGTAGTCTAATTAGCCGTAATCTTAATTATCATCACTATCTCATCACAAATCATCTAAAACCCGGATTGAAATGGTAAATTTTTGCTAGAATTAGTTTACCCAATGCGTAATGAGTCTAAATCCACAAGAAATGTTCAAATGCCTAAGTCTAGTATCTATTCCCATATAACTCATATATTTTTAGAAGTGCATTCTAACCCTAAGTTTTCCTACCCTTAATCATGAAAGGAGAGGTAAAATAACGTAAGCATACACTGAAAAAACTAAGATTAATCTTAGAAACTTACCCCCATGAAGAACTTTACTTTCCCCTTTTAACTCTCCCAAAACTGAAGAGTGGAACCCAAATTATGTGAATGGGAAAATAAGACATGAAATCGGGATTTTATATAATGGTTCAGCGATCCACGCAGGTGCAAGACATTGCCCGCAGGTGCGACTGCGCACCTGCGGAAAAATAGTTGCAGGTGGAAGTGTCACTTAGAGCTTGCCAGATCGTATGTGAGAAGGGACACTTGCAGGTGCGACTCCGCATCTGCTCACCCATATCCGCCAGTGCGATGCACCAGAAGCTTGGAACAAAAGCTAAGTCCTAGTTCTTCCAACCCAACACCCGAAACTCATTTTTAACCTCCCGAACATAGACCCAAAATGCAACTCTATCATAGAAAAAAAATACGAACATGTCCGCGCACTTGGATTTCTCAAAAGAGATCACCTTGACCCGGCGTTGAGTAAAGTCAACCCTAACCAAACCCAAACCAACATCCCAACCATAGGCCCAAGACATATACGGAGACCTCGGAACCCGATCCAAGAGTTCAATAATTCAAAACATCTTATTCCAGACCTAACAAAACTATCAGCATTCAATTCTGGACGCAAGTATCCTAAAGTCAACTATAGGTCAACTCTTTCCACTTATTCAACTTAGAAGACCCTAAAACCAACCAAGACTCGCCCATTTTTCTTGAAAACTGTGCCACCCATCCCCGCAAGTCCTAAATATAGGAAGTCGGACTATGGAATAGGTTATATTTGAAGGAAAAGAGTAAAATATCCAAAACAACCGAACGGGTCATTACATCAGTTATCAATTAAAAACCCCTTATCCTCGAACGGAAAAGAAATGAACTGAAAGAGGGGGGGAGGGGGGCAAATTAGTAAGGAGCAGGGAATTTTCTATTACGCAATCCAGTCTTGGTTCCTCGAGTAGCTTCTTCTATCGAACGGTGCTTCTATTGTACCCTTGCTAACGCTATCTCCAGAGTTCCTTCACCTAACCGAAGGACTCTCTCCACAGGCCGGTACCAAAGTCTCACCTCGAATGGATTGAACCAACCAACAGGGAAACGCATCTTCTACCGTACAGAACCTTAGGGGGGGGGGTTGTCACCTAATTTTTTATTCGGAGTTCTTGAATCACAAACGGAGTGAAATATGCATTTTTATAAATCAAAATGATTCTTACAAAATTATTCCGGTAACATTTTGCCATTTCATTTGGCAAAATAGTTTCAAATATATATTTTAGGTCATTTAAATATTTTTGCATGTTTTCCCATGAATACCAAGTGTATTTATCAAGTTTATTCCAAAATAGTTAAAAACATTATTTAATTAAATTTTTAAGTTAATAATATCAGAGTTGACAAATATTTTACTCCGTTAAATCAAGAAAATTGATTAATTAAATAGATAATCAATAACATCTCAATTTTATGATTTTATTTTGCTATAATTGCATTTATTTCCAAAAAAATAAATCATTCAAAATTTGTTTTTCCGTTAATTGCATAAGTTAATTGTGACCATAATTGAAAGGGTCAATTACTTGCTATTTTTTTTTATTTCCGCTATAATTGAAATAGCCAATTATTTGCTATGTGTTAATTAAGGCAACAATTGAAATGATTAATTTATGTTAGGCATTTGATCACATTTAAAAAGAGTTAAATAGTTTCTATTTTTAACTTGGCCATAATTGAAATGGTTGATTAATTTCCATGATTTAATTATTGACTATTTGTTAAAAATTAATTAGTAACCGTTTTGACAATTTAGTACCCCTCGTTACAAAAGTGGTGTGTATATACCCCTGCTGTTATAAAATAGTGCAAATATACCCTTTTCACTGACGGTAATTTTTTTTAAAAAATCATTTAGGTTATTTTGTAATTAAAAAAAAATACCACGTGACTTTAAAAAAAGTCTACCTATTTTTTTTTAGTAGACATATTTTTTCAAAGCCATGGTCATTTTTTTCTGGTGTGTCGGGTATGGTTCGTTTAAAAAAATATCTCCGTGACTTTAAAAAAATAAGTCTACCCATTTTTTTAAACGAATCAGACTCGACCCATCATGAAAAAAATTACTATGTGGCTTTAGAAAAGTATGTCTATTAAAAAAAATGGGTAGACATTTTTTTAAAGTCACGTGGCATTTTTTTTAATTAAAAAATAATCTAAATGATTTTTTTTTAAAAAAAAACTCCTTCAGCGAATATATTTGCACGATTTTGTAACGGCATGGGTATATTTGCACCATTTTATAACGGCAGGAGTATATATACACCACTTTTGTAACAAGGAGTATATCTGCTCTAAATTGCAAAGTTGAGGGATATATTTGCACCTTTGCTCCTTTGCTCATATATATATATATATATATATATATATACACACGTTGGGCCATTTTCTTTTCCTTCTTTTTTAAAATCAGTCGAGCCAAGTCCAAGAAGGACTAGACTCGGCCCAATGACCCCTTTTATTTCACAAAAACAAACCAAACGAGCCTTCATTTGCCATTTTTAGCCTAATGGTTAAGAAACCCTAGGTGCCGCCTCAGTGTCCTCTCTCTCTATCGTCACGATTGGCCTGAAAATGGCAAAGTTTCAGGCGAGTTTGCTTTTGACCAGTGTTGTCTAGCCGTTTTGGGAAAGAGCAATTAATGCTCTTTGCCTCTCTCCTCCATGCCACAACAAGTCGACCAGAGATTAAGGTAAAACCCTTACCCTTATCTCTCTCTTCACTTTTCTGCACAAATAAGGATGAATTCTTAATGATTTTTGTCTTCTTATTCTCGATTTTTATTGATCGTTAACGATTCACTAGTATTGGTCTTTAACGATTCACTAGGATTCAAAGAGAAATCCCTTGAAATCTTTTAGTCCTACGTCGGTTGAGAACGAAATTTGGGGTTTATGGGTTCCCACTATTTTACAGAACCACACAAGTCTCAAATTTCGAACTTTACACAAGTATTTTGAAATAGAGCAAAAAAATAGTTCCAATTTAATTAGGGTTTAGCTTTAAGCTGAAACCCTTAGCTAATTGGAATTTTTAGTCCAAAAAATTGTGTTTTCTTTTTTGTGGCTGAGTATTGGGTAAGGAGCCTAGGATTTCCAACTCCAAATCTCGACAAGGGCTGCAGATAAGAAAGGTAAATACTTTTCCTTCTTTTATTTTTAGTTTTAATATGTTTGTGTTTGTGTGCTTGTTAGTTTAATTATATGTTAACTAGTTATTTTCATATTTATGCTTGGATATATTAGTTTAGTAGTCAGTGTGTGCTTAACTTAGCTTAGTTTCATAGAGTTTAGTGAGATTTTGTTTAAGTAGTTTAGGTTAAGCATTAATTGCTTCGATAGTTTAGATTAAGTAGTTATATGTGTTAATTTGGTTTAACTAATATGCTTGTAGTTTCTATTTAGTGTAAATGATGTCTAATCCTATACTTGTGTGATACCTACTAGTTCATTAGGGTGTTTAATGTGTGTTATTGGACTATTGTTTGGTTGTAAGTTCATTAATTTAGCTTAACTAACATGTCTCATGCTTTGCTTAATCTGTTCAGTTATGTCACAACCCAACTTACGGGCCGTGCGGGCACCTACCGTATTACTGCCCAGTAGGCGAACCGTTGCCAACCAGCCCTAATATTCAAACAGTTTTATTAACAACAAGATACTTAACGATTACAAATTAAAGGTAAATACTCGTGATGACTCTGTTATTGATACAAAACACTAAAAAATCCCCGGATCTAGTCTAAATAGGTACAAGAGCTCCTATTACACAAGGATAAATAAAATAAATGACACAGCCTCTACTTGGAATGAGACGAGCAAGGCTGTAGGAAGATGTCCGGGAATCCACAAGGAGAAACTTCAACTTATAACCTGCAACACATCTACACCCAGAAGGATGTAGCAAGAGTAGTATCAGTACACCACATGTACTGGTAAGCATCATAGGTCGACTAAGATTAGTTCAGACAACACAATATAAAATCAACAAGATAAACAGATAAGTCAACGGGCGCCCTCAAGACTCCCATTATAGAAAATTGAACCAATTACGAACTCACCTCCCTACTCCCTGTTATTTTGGTTCTCTTATTTCCACAGTATTATCAATTATCCAACTAGTCTAATGTAGTCCTATTTCGTACATCCTTTAGGGCCCAATAACTAAGTCCTATCCCTTTGTTACACTAACGTCTACTTCTTGATTTTTAGCCTTAGGGCTTTCTATCCGGTTCACTCACTAGAGTATGATGCATCCATGGAACACATTCATCACACTTATGTCAACACTGGAACTCTCCATATCCATCAGACTAAATGCAGAACTCTGAAACTTAACAAATCATTCCTAAAACAACACCATCATGAATTATCAGAAACCCTCACAAAGTACCACACAATTATAGGAAATGCACAGAGTAATGTAATAGAATGACAGCATGTAACATGAGGACATGAAGTTATGTAATGCAATGCAATGCAATGGCCAAATGCACACTGTACACACATGCTAATTGGTGTCATTGCCCAGAAGTCATGACCTATAGGGGACCCATGGTGTCCATGTACCACTCGTTTCGGATTCACTCCTCGAACCCGAGCTTATAACTAGGCCACATCCTCACCCCCAGTCAAATGTGCCTGTTCATATCTAGGTTTCATCCTCACCCCCGGTCAAATGAGCCTTTTCATATATATAAATATTTACTGTCACATCGCTGTCAATAATCGATCTATCATTTTGTACCTCAATTTCACCACGAAGATCATATTAACTTCTCTCCATAACATCATCAACCTGTAGGTCCCAACATATCGAATAGTGGCACTAAGCCCATATAATCACGCAATCAATAGCAAATAGGAATTTCAACCACACATCATGCTTGAAGACTAGACATGCTTTCTCCTATCAATTCCACAACACATACAATCAACTAATCAATGTCTAACTCAAGTAGACCGTAACCTACCTAGATGATGAAAAGCTATTCAAATTTCCATGAAGTACTCGCCCTCCTAGCCTTTATCTGAATCCATGAGAGATGATATTTGTAGGGAAATATTACACCTCAAAATTTTGGATTGTCGTGAGGCGATTAGACTAACGCAAGTTAGTGTGTAATTGAATACCTTACAAGTGAGAAAGGACGTTTAATCATTCTAATTAAGATTCCAAAGACATTTGAGGTAAAAAGGGGACAAGTTCATCGAAGGAAGTTGAGGTAGAGTCTTGTTTGGGAGAATTTCACATCATTTGAGATAAGCATTGCTTAGAATAACCTTGAGGAAGAGATATAGATACCCTTGGATGGTTAATGAAGTTTTATATGTGTGACAAGAAGGTTTCATAAGGATTGGAGGTCAAACGAATCAAAGAGAGCACGATTTCGAGAAAGCGGGTAAAATAGGGCAGTGTGCGCCCGCACACTGTGCGCCAACTCTCCAAAACTGGAGAGATCACTGGCCATAACCTCCCCTAAGTTTTGGAGAGAGTGTGCGGCCGCACACTCAGTGTGCAAGGTCGCATGCTCTCCGCCAACTTGGTCGGGGGGCAAAAATGCCACCTTTTTAAATCCCAAACGACCCTAAGTTCATTTCTAACTTCTCCCATTTATTTATCCACCTCTCTATACCCTTCCAAAGAGATCTTGAAGGTTCCATACCACTCCACACCCTTCGATAACCATCTAAAGAGAGAATCAAATGTAGAGAAGATCACTAGAGCTTGTGGAAGTCAAGGTTTTCCTTGGTGTTGATATTGGGGTTTTCTTTCAAGTGGAGTATCTTCATCCAAAGACCATTCCAACATAATCAAAGGCGAGTTTCACACTTATTTCTTGTCATTAAAGGTATTGAGTGGTTGAAAGACTTGGATTTGAGAAGAATATAGAATATGAGCTCAAATATGGAAATAATGATATTTTTAGTAGTAAGTTCAATTGAGTCAGAAATCGTAGCATGAAATGAGTATAGTTTTGTTATGAATGATTCTAATGTCGTTAGGGGAGTATTATGTGAAAAATGAACATGTTGTTGTATTTTAGTAATGGGTGTGGATGATTTGAAAGAGAATTGTGAAGATTGAATAATGCCTAACTTGAAGAAGTTATTGATTATGATATTATGGATGTTGTTATTGATGTTTGGGAGTTGATATATTATATGGAGAAAGTTGTCCAAACAAAGGAGATGCTGTCCAATTTTCATTAGCTTTAGCTTAAGCTTAAGTATATTTCCGGTTATCTAACCTTAGTGTGAATAGTGTGAATTCTCTTGAATGTAGAATCATGAACATTAGAGGGAAGTGTTTAATTGATAAAGTTAGAGAGACGTAAAGGTATGTAAGGCTAGTCCCTTCTTTTCTAAGGCATGATTTCTATAGTATGACTTCCTTTATCTTTCCATGACTTCCTCATATTCTGAATATTATAAGTATATGGTTATTAAGAGCTACTCATGAGATAACAATAAGAGGCGTGCTATGAATGTGATAATGATGATGGTGAATCGAAGTCTAGACACTCCAAGCTTATGATATGATAGTCTTACGAAGCTAATGATTCTTGTAAGATTCCTTGATGTTATTCATTGTTGTTAGGCTCACCTTATAATGCTAGTTCCTTCAAGGTGAGACATGATGATCATGACTCCTCCATAATGGAATCGGGGGTTCTCGACCGTACGTCATCCCGATAGAGTTGTAGCTTTTAATTGAGTTCTAATGCATGCTTTATGATAAGTATATAATGATGAGATTACACCGTACCTAGATGGCCGGACATGACACCGCTAAGGCAGGCGGCTTATGATTACACCGTGCCTAGATGGCCGGACAAGACATCGCTAATGCGAGCGACTTATGATAACACCGTACCTATTTGGCCGGACATGACACCCCTAGTGGGCGGCGTGACATGATTACCCCGGACGTGGGAGGCCCAGATGCGGGCTAATGATGTTATTGATTTAGAAAGCTCATGTATGTATGTGTGATAAGTTATAAAGGTAAAAAGTAAGCATGCATGATTCCGCCTCAAGAGGCAAGCAGTTACAGTTATCTCTTCTTCTCATGCTTTCTCCATTTCCTTATTATGTTACTATGCATGCCTTACATACTCAGTACATTATTTATACTGATGTCCTTTTCTTTTTGGATGCTGTGTTCATGCCGACGAGTAGACAGGGAGATGGAGCAGACGCTTAGGAGCTTACTCAGCAGCTTTACAGCAGCACTCCACTACTCTGGCTTCGCCACTTCTTGGTATATTCTTTTGTGTACATATTTAGGTATGGTGGGGTCCTGTCCCGTCCTTATGTCTCAGTACTCTAGTAGAGGCTCTTAGATACATATGCGTGGGTAGTAGTTGTCTCATGGATACATCAGTGTATATTTTTGTATATTATTTTTGCGGCCATGAGGGCTTATGTATATATATGTATTGCCTTGGAGATCGTGTATGTTCAGGTTGGGTATGATGATTAGCATAATGAGTGGTGCTCGGTAGTTAGCTCCGGGTACCCGTCATGACCCCTAGTCGGGTCGTGACTAAAGTGGTATCAGAGCAATTCCGTCCTAGGATGTGTCTATGAGCCGTGTACAGCAGAGTCTCATTTATGAGTGTAAAGTGCGCCACACTTATATACAAGAGGCTTCAGGGCATTTAGGAAAAAGGACCGTCTTTCTTCTTGTTAGATCGTGCGATAGAGCCATGTTATAATATTTCCTTTTCTCTAATTGTGCGTTATGATTTCAGCGATGCTAGTAAAGAGAAAAGCCACAGCCGCCTAGAAGGGCAAGGCTACAATAGAAAGGCGGATAGAAAGGGAGCCGCCAATGAATGTAGAAGAAGGTGAATCCCATAATGAGGCTCCATCTAATACCTCTCGCACTCTACCTATTCTAAAAGAACAAGGAGGGGTCTCTACTCCAGCTCCTATGCCTCCAGTTCCTCCACCGGGCGCTTTGGGTCAACAGATGATCGAGGCCATTCAGTTATTGACTCAACTGGTTGCCGCTCAGGCTCAACGACAAAGTGCGGGTCCCGATGATAGAGCCACTAGTGCAAGGACCCGTGATTTCATGAGTTTAAATCCCCCAGAATTGTTTGGGTCGAAGTCGGATGAAGACCCGCAAGGTTTTATAGATGAAATCTTGAGGACGTTGAGAATCATCTATGCCTCAGATACTGAATCTGTGGAGTTGGCAACTTATAGACTCCAGGATGTAGCGGTCCTATGGTATAATAATTGGATATCTTCGAGGAAGGAAAATGCACCTCCCCCGGTTTGGCAGGACTTCGTAGATGCTTTCCTCGTCACTATTTGCCACCCGAGGTTCGAAGGGCTCGAGCTGAAATGTTTCTGAATCTAAAGCAAGGGAATATGAGTGCCCCGGGCTATAGCCTTCACTTTAATTCATTGGCTAGATATGCTCCGACTATAGTGGCTGACATGGGAGATAGAGTACATAGATTTGTGAGTGGCTTAGGGCCACATTTGTTCAAGGATTGTTTGACAGCTTCGCTACAGGAAGGGATGGACATCTCCTGTATTCAGGCCCACACCTAAAATTTAGAGGAGCAACAGCAGCCGCGCCAAGGCGAGTGTGATATTGATAGAGGGCAGAGCAAGATGGCCAGATCTGCCAGTGCTAGTAGTGAGTATAGAGGGGGCCAGCGGCAACATTATTCCAGTTATTTGGGCCAGTCCGCGACTAGTGCGCCTCCTCGGTTTGTGGGCAGGAGATTTGATCGCCCCATTTACTCAGGACAGTGTCAGGGCTCGAGAGTTTCGGGTTTCCAGTTTGGAGGTGATTATAGTCAGAAGAGACCACCAGTTCCACGATGCAGGAAGTTGCATTCAAGCCCGTGTCGCCAGGGTTCAGATGTTTGTTACGTTTGTGGACAGACTGGACACGTGATGCGTGATTGTCCCTCAAGGCACGGTAGAGGTGGGGTTCAGCCCACAGGATCAATAGCCGATTCTTCTTCATTTTTGTGCCCCGTAGGGCAGACTCCCGTACTCTAGCAGGACGCGGTGGGGCAGAAGGCGAGCGTCCAGTTCAGGTGTCACCCAGCCCCGTATTTATGCTTTAGCCGGACGACAGGATCTTGAGTCCTCTCCAGATGTGGTTACAGGTATACTATCCATATCCTCTTATGATGTTTATGCATTGATTGATCCGGGTTCTACATTGTCTTATATCACCCCTTATATTACTGGCCGTATTGGGGTGAAACCCGAGCCGATTAAACCCTTTGAGGTGTCCACTCTGATTGGTGATCCGGTAATAGCCAGACAGGTATACAAAAATTGTGTGGTGGTGGTATGTGATCACCACACTACAACCGATTTGATTGAAATAGAAATGCTAGATTTTATGTAATTATGGGCATGGATTAGCTGGCCTCGTGCTATGCTAATGTGTATTGTAGGACGAAAATAGTTCGGTTCCAATTTTTGGGCGAGCCAATGCTTGAATGGAAGGGTATTACAACATCCCTAAGAGGTAAGTTTATTTCCTATCACAAAGCAAGGAAGATGATTGCAAAAGGCTATATTTACGATTTAGTCTGGGTTCATAACACCGAAGCAAAGCCCCCGACTTTTCAATTCGTCCCGATAGTAAATGAGTTCCCGGATATATTTTCAGATGAACTTCTAGGCCTTCCACTAGAACGAGAAATTGATTTTGCTATTGATGTGCTACCGGATACTAACCCTATATCTATTCCTCCATACAGAATGGCTCCTGCAGAGTTGAAAGAGCTAAATGCACAACTGAAAGAATTTCTCGAGAAAGGAATCATTAGGCCTAGTTCATCGCCATGGGGAGCACCTGTCTTGTTTGTGAGAAAGAAAGACGGCTCCCTACGAATGTGCAGTGACTATAGACAGTTGAACAAGGTGACAATAAAGAATAAATATCCTCTTCCGAGAATTGATGATTTGTTTGATCAATTACAGGGTGCCAAGTTATTTTCCAAAATTGATTTGAGATCGGGGTATCATCAAGTGAGAGTCAAGGAGGAAGACATTTCGAAAACGGCTTTCAGAACTAGATATGGTCATTATGAGTTTCGGGTGATGCCATTTGGGTTGACTAACGCTCCAGCAGTGTTTATGAATTTGATGAACAATGTGTTCAGGCCTTTTCTAGATTTGTTCGTGATCGTGTTCATCGATGATATTCTAGTGTATTCACGGTCCGGAGCGGAGCATACAAATCATCTATGTCTTTGTCCTTGGAATTCTTCGAACTTGAGAGTTATCTGTAAAATTTTCAAAATGCGAGTTTTGGCTGAATTCTGTGACTTTTCTGGGCCATATTATTTTAGCTGATGGTATTCGAGTTGATACTCAAAAGATTGAGGTTGTGAAGACGTGCCCAAGGCCTACAATGCCTATAGAGGTTCGAAGCTTTTGGGGATTGGCAGGTTACTATAGGAGATTTGTGAAAAGGTATTCCTCTATTTCAGCACTATTGATGAGGCTAACTCAAAAGTCAGCAAAATTCCAATGGACCGATGCTTTTGAGCACAGCTTCCAGGAATTGAAAGATAGACTGACTTCAGCCCCGGTCCTGACACTTCCAGAGGGGTCAGAAGGCTATGTTATTTATTATGATGCCTCCAGTGTCGGGTTAGGCTGTGTATTAATGTAGCATGGGAAGGTTATAGCCTACGCTTCCAAGCAGTTGCGGAAGCATGAAAAGAATTATCCGACCCATGATCTTGAATTAGCAGCAGTTATTCATGCACTGAAGATATGGAGACATTATATGTATGGTGTACATGTTGATATTTATACAGATCATAAAAGCCTCCAGTATATTTTTAAGCATAAGGAGTTGAATCTACGGCAGTGGCGATGGTTAGAATTGCTGAAGGACTATGATGTGAGTATTTTATACCACCCCAAAAAAGCGAATGTGATAGCCGATGCTCTCAGCCGCAAATCCATGGGAAGTCTATGTGAGTTTTCACCGGAGAAGAAGGAATTAATCCGTGAGCTTCACTAGCTAGCCAGCCTCGGAGTTCATCTAAATGATTCAGTTAATGCAAGAATTGGTATTCACAACCCAACTATTTCGTCCTTAGATATGGAGGTGAGAGAGCACCAATATGAAGATCCCCAGTTGAGTCACTATAGAGATACATTTCCTAAGAAAGAGAAGTCACCATTCGAAGTTTCTGCAAATGGAGTTCGTAGATACCGAGACAAACTATGTGTTCCCGATGTTTTAGGACTACATAGTAAGATTCTAGAAGAAGCTCATCATTCTCGGTATTCCATTCAACCAGGAGCGACAAAGATGTATCAAGATCTTAAGTTAATATATTTGTGGGATGGAATGAAGAAGGACATAGCAGAATTTGTAGCTCAATGTCCAAATTGCCAACAAGTGAAAATTGAGCATCAAAAGCCAGGAGGATTATTACAAGCCATGGAAATTCTAACCTAGAAATGGGAAGTAATTAACATGAATTTTATTGTAAGCTTGTCTCATTCTCGGCGTAAGTATGATTCCATATAGGTAATCATGGACAGACTTACGAAATCGGCTCATTTTCTTCCTGTCAGAACTACATATTCAGCAGAAGAGTATGCAAGGTTGTACCTTAAGGAGATAGTGCAACTTCATGGTGTCCCTGTGCCCACTATGACATATAGAGGAGCACAATTTACTGCTAAATTCTAGAAATCCCTTCTAGAAGGTTTAGGAGCTCAAGTGAGACTCAGCACAGCATTTCATCCACAAACTGATGGGCAAGCCGAACGCACTATTCAGACCTTGGAGGATATGTTGCAGGCATGTATACTAGATTTTGGAGGCAATTGGGATGAACATCTATGTCACGACCCAACTCCGTAGGCCGCGACACGTGCCCTAGTTGGGCACTCGTACGTACCTTAACCTAAATTAACAAAGTATGGAAGATAAACCGAAATAATAATTTAACAGAGTTCAGTGGACATGACGCACGAAGGCCGATAATTCCGTCAAAGCTACGTATAAACTCTCTAAACGTACGCAAATCTCACGAAACATATACGAACCCACACCACATGTCTGAGACCTCTAGAACAAAACATAATCATATGACGGGACAGGCCCCGCCGTACCCAAAATAAATACGTACATAGGCGTAGAAAAATCTTATACCAAAATACGGGCTATAGGACAAAGAGCACTTCAACAACCGAGTAGATAACCTAAGCAACGGCTCCACAAACCCGGTCGTACGCACACGTGGCACGAAACGCAGCCCCCGAAGAAAGGGGTCGACGGAAAATGTACCGAATATGTAAAAGCGAGAAAATGTAATAGACAAAACTAAAATCGAACGAGAATGTGCGAAAAACGAACGAGATGCATAGCTAATCAAAAATGCGTACCAGAAATCATACGTAATGCATGCAGAAAACATATGCAATATAGCCCGTACTCTGCACGTTTGGATATTTCAAGGTCGTCGCGGAAAGTTAAGGGCGAGACCATCTTCAAAAAAATTTTAATGTGTAAGTAGGTTATGAAAAATGTTTATGGACAGTGGTAGTGTGAAAATATTAGGAGAGGCTAAGGGCGGAAAGAGAAATTTGCAAAATGGGTTATGAAAATAATGCGGAAGACTTGGGGCAAAATGGTAATATTGAGAAAAGTCGAGGGGCAAAATGGGAATTTCACATAAGGGTTCAAGAATATTCCTAAAAGGGCCCTAATGGCCATGTGACAAAAAAAAAAAAAAAAAAAAGATGACAACAAAATAATAAGTCATCTTTTAGAAATAAAAAGGAAAATGGAAGAAAAATCTAGAGAGGGCATGTGCCCCTCACATGCATGCAAGTTGGATGGATATATATAAGAGAGAAGAGTATTCATCTTTCATTAAGAAAGAAAGAACAACAAGAAGAACAAGAGAAAAGAAAGGAGGGCATTCGGCCCTATGTTCCAAAAAAATCCACCCTCAAAAATCTTGCCTCTAAAATTATTCTCTTGCTATATTCCTACCAATTCAAGGTCCCTCTACAACGTGGTGCAATTATTTCGGAAGATAACCCGTTGGTTTTGTCGTTTGGATGAATTGGTGAAGTGAAGAAACTTGAAAAGGGAGGTAAGAATTCACCCCTTCTATTTATGTTATGAAGGTTGGTTTGTGTTGTGGTATATGGAAATAAGTAGAAATTATGAGAATATGGAAGTTAGCATGGTGAATGTGTGTGCAAGCATGTGGCCGTGTATATGTATTAGTGTATAATGTGATTATGTTGAATTTTATGTTGAATTTTAGTTGTGGTTATTGTGGAGTTTGTATTGGAAGTGAAAGTAAAACGAAAATGGGATGTAGTTGAAACTTGGCATGTGGCCGTGGCCTATAGGTGTAGGAGGTGGTGATGGAATTATTTTGTTTAACATGTTAGTTGCGTCGTCATGATCGTTGTAATGTAAATGGAGCATGTATGGGTTAAGATTTGCATGAAAATAAGATGTAGAGAATTACGTCGCATTAATGTGATTTTATGATATTAAGATAATGAAGTTGTTTGAGTGTAGATTGTGGTTGCGAGTAATGAATTAGTGTGTAGAAAATGTGTTGGAATGATTTGGGGGCATATATAAGAAGTTTGGATAGAATATGGAATTGTCGAATATTGAAGGTAAGGTTTGAAATATTCTTGGCTTGTGTTTGAATGATTTTAAATTAGTATGTGGGTATGGATATATTGATATTGATTTGAAATTGTGAAGTCGGAATGGAAACTGTCGCATTATGTCGAAAAGTAAACTAGTTATGTCATGTTGTGGTTTGTAGTGATTGTTGATGTTCTTGGTGTTGTTGTTGGGTTGTTGTTGACTACTTTGAGCCGAGTTGAATCTCGGGGGTGTCATGTTTATAGGAGAAGTGCTGCCGAAATTTCGTAGTCGATAGAAACCAAAGATTGAAATGTCACCGGGCATGAATAGTAATCGGTAAAGATGACCATTTGCTCATTTTGACGAAATGGGATTGGAGTTTTGGCAAGCGTAAAGGACAAGAAAGGTATGTAAAGCTACCCCTATTCTTTCTTTGGCACGCCCTAGATGTACTAGGTTTGAATTCGGACCCTCGGGGACAACTCCACTCTTCGGAATCCGCATTCAAAAATCCCCTTTCTTTCAAAAGAGAATTGAATTAGTTAGGTTGTGAATGACTAGAAAGTGATCTAAACCTCCCCAACTTTTGTAAATAAAATCCGGTTGCCTTAAAAATCCTCGTAAATGATATTATGAAGTTGAACATATGTAATTTACGTCCGCCACCTCAATTGACCGAGGTGGGCCCACTATTTCCGATTTTCCCCTTTGTATTTACGATTTGTCTTCGAGCGGCCTTAAGGAATGTTTTAGCTACTAAACAAAAATCATTTTAAATATTCTATTAAGTCCTATGAAACGTTTTGATATGTACTTTGACTCCGAAACATCCGCCCGACATAATCTCGGGATGTCCGAAAGGTACGTACTATGACTCTCGTCCGATTTCATTGATCTGATTTGTCATTTGATCTGCCTCATCGAGTCTCTGGATATATATATATATGTTATTTTGATTGCATTAGTTTCTCACTACTCCACTCGTGGATGCCTCAATGTTTCCCACACTGAGCCCGGGCCAGGATATGTTCTCAAGCGTACTTCTCTGCATTGTTCGCCGCGCCCGGTGTGAGGGGGGTAGTATTACACGTACATGGGTTACGGTGTATGATGTGCCATGTACGTATATTCCGATATCCGATTATGTGAGGTGACGTGGCCACTTGGTATGTTATGATTTGTTTCGGAGATATTCTCTACTCAAGTATGATGTGTTTTGGCGCGGGACAGAAGGGAGCGCCTCTGCTCTGTTCACCGAGTCCCATAGCGGGGCCGGCTTTTGCAATCTACCACTTATTGAATTTGCATATAACAACAGTTATCATTCCAGTATTCAGATGGCCCCGTATGAAGCTTTATATGGAAGGAAGTGTAGGTCGCCAATTGGATAGTTCGAAGTCGGGGAGACATAATTAATAGGTCCAGAATTAATTCAGCAAGTGGTGGAAAAGACCAATCTTATCAGAGACCAATTGTTGACAGCTCAAAGTCGCCAAAAATCTTATGCGGACAACCGCCGACGAGACTTGGAATTCCAAATCAATGATTGGGTGTTCTTGAAAGTGTCACCGATGAAAGGCGTGATGAGATTTGGCAAGAAAGGAAAATTGAGTCTTCGATATATCGGACCTTATAAGATTATACGCAAGGTGGGCCACGTGGCTTATGAACTAGATTTACCTCCAGAGCTTGAATCTGTCCATCCAGTTTTTCATGTGTCAATGCTCAGCAAATGTGTTGGAGATCCAACTAAAATCATGCCAGTGAAGGATATTCAAGTTACAGAGAAGTTGGCTTATGAAGAGGTGCCCATTGACATACTAGATAAGCAAGTGCGGAAGCTCAGAAACAAAGAGGTAGCCTCAGTTAAGGACTAGTGGAGAAACAATAACAAAGAGGAGATGACTTGGGAAGCAGAAAAACAGGTGAAGTCCAGATATCCACGGTTATTTCCACCCTCGGGAGAAATTCGAGACGAGACACCCTTTTAGTAAGGTATATAATTGTTACACCTCGCAGCTCGGCACGTTAAGATTCACTAGGTGGTAGTCGTACCATTGCGGATGTGCGGTTATAGTTAAGGATGTAAGAGGTTATATATGTTCATCCTATGATTATCAGGGTTAAGTTCATATAATAGGTCATGGAAGGGTTGGAGGACAAGAAAATCAGAGGGTTAAGGTGGGGCTCACATGCCGGGATGTTATAAAGGACATATGAAAAGTAATATGAGTAGTATGTGGGAAGTTGAGCAAGTCTTAAGAAGGACCCTTACGCCAAATATGGGCATAAACCCTCCAAAAGGACAATGTAAGGAGATGTTTTTGAACGATCTAACTTGAAAAGGCCAAAACACCATTATAAGTTTGGAGTTTGGAGACACACCCAAAATAAAATTTATAGATAATTGAAATAGCTTTCCAACCATTAGTCGTAGGCCCTTATCGATATCAGTATCACACGTTATGCGCGTTTTAAGATCGGCTGTCAGGGCAGGAAATTAACCCTGCGCGAACGCGCCAGAAGGTGGCGCGAACGCGCAGGGCAAGACCCTGCAACCTAGCTCGAATGCGCCATGTGGCAGTGCGAACGCACTGAGTAAATTTTAAGTAGGTCCAGGCAGAACCTAAACAGTTATAAAATGGGGGTCACCTCCCATTCCTCAGCTAAAAACACCCCAAATCCTCTCTAATTTTCTGGAAAATTCCTAATACTTCCCACACCTACTTTTAAGATAAAACCAGGTATAATTCTCGAATTCCGATCCTGATAGCGTATAGTTGCGGTTACAAAATCGTATAGCGGCGCGTTGTGGCCTAAGCTTAAGGTGGAGAAGTGAAGATACAACAATATTAACGGGAGAAAGGTATGAATCTTCTATTATTAATATTAATCTTGGTTCCTTTACAGAGATAGAGCTGTTAAATAGATATAAAGTAATTCGGTTGATGGAAATATTGGATAAACACCATATGGGATGTTTATGAAGTATTTTGGGTGTTGAGAATATTATGGTTGATGTTGGTATTGTTATTGTTGTTGTTGGTTGCTGAATTGGGATTTCGGGTTAGGCATATAAACAGGGGAGATGCTGCCCGATTTTCGGCAGGATACAAAATAGTTTGATTTGAAAACTTAGGGCAAGTGTGTGATAATGCGTCTAACATTAGTGTGAATCCTCTAGAATGTCGATTTACGAGCTCGGACGGATAAGCCTAGCTAATAGGATGTCGAGCAGGTATGTTAAGGCTCGTCCCTTTCTTTCAAAGGCACGATTCCCATATTACGATTTCATAAATGTTTCCATAACTTCTTTGTTTTCAAGAGTTAGAAGCTTATGATTCCAAGGCATGACTCCTTTTCTGATAATCCATAAATATTTTTCCAAAATGTTCGTATTTTTTCAAACCAGAGATTTATGATTTTGTAAGATCTTATGACAACAATGATGGACATGTTTTTATTATGATGACGATGATGCCAAAGATGAGAATATCTTGTACGATGATTATGATAATGATGATTTCAATGTTATTATGAGAATGTTGAGTTACTTCACGATTTTCTCGATTGTATTCATTGCTGTTGATCTCACCTTATAATAATTGTTTCTTCAAGGTGAGATAGAGCGATGACGAATATTCCATACTATAATCGAAGGTTACCGACCTTATGTCACTCCGATAAAGTCGTAGCGTTCTTTGGGCTCTCATGCATGCTTCTTATATTATATATGTATATAGGGGATATGGGGAAAGGTGAGGCGCTATAGACGCATGGCCACCTGATCAATTGGTATATTATGATATCGTCCCGGACGCGGGATATATGGTTAAATGGATCGGGCCGTTCATTACTCGGCATTATTATACATATATCTATGGATCGGGCTACACGTTCCGCAGTATTAGCGTACACATATATATGGATCGGGCTACACGCTCCGCAGCGCTATTATGACACATATGCATGAGAAAGATTTTATGAAAAGCTAAGCATGAATGGTATCCGCCTTAAAAGGCACTCATATGTACAGGTTACTCTTTTATCTCATGATATGCTGTATATTTCCATCATGCTATTATTCATGCTCTGTGTCCCCCACTCTGTTATTATTTATGCCTTACATACTCAGTACATTTCTCGTACTGACGTCCCTTCTTGTGCATGTTGCGTTCATGCCCGCAGATAAATAGGTAGACGCGTATGATCCCTAAGAGCTCCACCGGCGGCACATTGAAAGTGCTCCAGTTGTTCCGAGCCTCAGTTTATTGATACTACTCTTGTGTGTGTATTTTGGGCATGGTGAAATCCTGCCCTGCCCTTGTGGATTTATGTATCTTATTTTGAGGCTCATAGACAGACGTATGTGGATAGATGTTTCATAACTTTGTTCTTCCCTATTGTTGTATAATATTTTGGTAAAGCTTATTAACATATGCCTACGGATATAGCTATTGATGACTATATTGAGTAAAATATGTATAAATTGTCCATATGGCCCACTTAGTAGTGAAAATAAAATGTTAGACCAGAGGTGCTCGGTAAGCTAGTACCGGGTACCCGTCATGGCCTCTAGTGGAATCGTGTCAAAAGTGGTATCAGAGCAGTTCGTCCAAGGGTATGTCTGCGAGCCGTGTACAGTAGAGTCCTGTTTATGGGTGTGAAGCGCGCCACATTTATAAACTAGAGGCTGTGGGGCATTTAGGAATAACTGACCTTCTTTTTTACCCTAGATCGTGCGATAGAGCCATGTTATTAGGTTCTCCTACTTTCTCGTGTGTTATGATTTCAGCAATTCCTGTGAAGAGGAAAGCTATAGAGGGCCAAAAGGGCAAGACGGTGGCCAAAAGGAGAGTTGAACGGGAGCCACCGGCGGAGGTAGAAGAGGGCGAGTCTTATAACAAAGTTCCCTCTCGGACTTCTCATGCTCCACCCGTGTCAGCGGAGCAGGAAAGAGTTCCAGCTCCAGCCCCAGCACCTCCAGTTCCACCGCCAGGAGCTCCGGGCCAGCAGATAACAGAAGCTATTCAGTTGCTGACCCAATTAGTTGCCGCGCAGGCTCAGAGGCAAGGCGCAGGCCAAGGTGATAGGGTAGTGAGTACAAGAGCCCGCGATTTTATCAGCCTGAATCCTCCAGAGTTCTACGGGTCTAATCCAGATGAAGACCCGCAAGGCTTCATAGACGAGATGCTGCGGATAATACATGCTTCGGATACTGAGTCAGTATTATTTGCTTGGTATATATTGCGGGATGTAGCCGTCCAGTGGTATAATGCTTGGATATCTTTGAGAGGAGCAAATGCACCTCCCCCAGTTTGGAAAGAATTCACCGATGCCTTCCTGCGACATTACCTACCACCGGAGGTCCGATGGTCCTGAGCCCATAAGTTTCTGAATCTCAAGCAAGGGAATATGAGCACCCAAGAATACAGTCTCCGCTTTAATTCTTTAGCCAAGTACGCCCCAGCCATGGTAGCCGACACGGGAGACCATGTGCATCGATTCGTACGTGGATTACGGCCACATTTGGTTAAAGATTGCTTGACGGCCTCACTCCAGGATGGGATGGATATCGCTCGTATTCAGGCCCATGCCTAAAACCTGGAGGAACAGCAGCAGTCGCAGAGAGGTGAATGTGATTCTGATAGGGGCGCAACAAAAGGGACAGATCTTTTAGAGCTAGCAGTGAGTATAGAGGAGGGCAGAAAGAACAATATTCTAGGTATTCAAGCCAATCAGTGGCCAGCGCACCTCCTCGATTCGCGAGTAAAAGATTTGATCGTCCTATCTATTCAGGACCAGGCCAGAGTTCTAGAGTTTCAGGGTTCCAGCATAGAGCCAATTCTAGCTGGATGAGACCACCCCTACCACGGCGTACTCAGTATGGAAGGCCACACTCTGGACAGTGTCGCTTAACTACAGGTGCTTGTTATGCCTGTGGTCGAGTTGGCCATTTGATGCGTGATTATCCACTGAGGAATGATGGAGACAATGCTCAGCCCGCCGGATCAGCAATTGGTTCATCATCGTCTGTGCGCCCTCCTGGACAGACTTCCCAGACTCCAGCAGGCCGTGGCTGAGGCAGAGGAGGAGCACCTAGTTCAAGTGGCCCTCAGAACCATATATATGCACTGGCGGGATGGCAGGATCTTGAATCTTCGCCAGATATGGTTGCAGGTATACTATCGGTATTCTCCTATGATGTGTATGCGTTGATTGATTCAGGTTCTACTCTGTCATAGATTACTCCTTATGTTGCTAACCGCATTGGGATGAAACCGGAGCTAATTAAAACATTTGAGGTAGCTACACCTGTAAGAGACCCAGTAGTAGCCAGGCGGGTATATAGGGATTGTGTGATCGTAGTTTGCGATCGTCATACTACTGCCGATCTACATAAGCTAGGGATGTTAGATTTTGATGTTATTATGGGTATGGACTGGCTAGCCTCCTGTTATGCTAACGTTGATCGTAAAACGAAGGTGGTCCAATTCCAGTTCCCAGGAGAGCCAGTGTTAGAATGGAAAGGCAATACGACATCTCCGAGGGGTCGATTTATCTCCTACCTCAAAGTGAGAAAGATGATTTCCAAAGGCTACATTTATTATTTGGTTCGGGTTCAAGACATAGAAGCAAAATCACTAACTCTTCAATCCGTTCCTGTAGTGAATGAGTTTCCGGACATGTTCCCAGACGAGCTTCCAGGTCTACCACCAGAGCGGGAGATTGAGTTCACTATTGATGTGTTTCCTGATACTAAGCCCATATCTATTCCCCCATATCGAATGGCCCCTGCGGAATTAAAGGAATTAAAGGCGCAACTGAAGGATTTTCTAGAAAAAGGCTATATTAGAACAAGTTCATTGCCATAGGGAGCGCCTGTGTTGTTCGTAAGGAAAAAAGATCATTCCTTAAGGATGTGTATCGATTATAGGAAATTAAACAAGGTGACCATAAAGAATAGGTACCCGCATTTATTTCCACTTTCAGAAGATGTGCAAACAGAGCCATCAGCACCCTCAGGTCTGTAATGCTTCTCCAAAATGATTCTTAGCCAAATTTTGAATTATTATAACAGGACAGCTGTCACGACCCGAGCTACGGGCCGCGACGGGTATCCGGGGCTAACCACCGAACACCGCTCATATTACTGCTTATCTGCTGTCATTCATACTAAGTGCTCGTAATCACATAAAACTGTCGTTTTCTAAAATATATTTGCTTTTATAAGCATAAGCCCTTCGGCTATCAAAATAATATATACATGCATATACATAAGAGCCATGGGACCATACTACCCACACTGCGTATCTACGAGCCTCTACTAGGGTACTAGATATATGGACGGGACAGGACCCCGTCATGCCCAAAAGATATATATACAGACATATGTACCAAAAGAATAATCAATGGCACCTCCGGAAAATGGAGTGCTCTCAAGTCAGCTGCTAGCTCCTATGAGTCTGGGTCACCTCCCTATCTACCTGTGGGCATGAACACAGCGTCCGAAGAAAAGGACGTCAGTACGAATATTGTACTGAGTATATAAGGCATAAACAGAAATGAAGCATCAATAAACTGAGGAGGCATAAAACAAGGAGCAATCTGTAACTGACTGAATCATAAAGAACATCATACATGCTGGCTTACTTTCATACTCATCATCATCTCATATATGCATAAATGTATAAGCTGCCCGACCATATAGGTGCGGTGTGATAATCAATAACATTAGCAATAGCATTAGTGTCACGACCTCACCCCGTAGGCCGCGACTAGTGCCCGAGCTGGGCACTCGTACCCTTTGCTAACCATAATCAGCTTATAGCAGACATACTAAGAACTTATATACACAGAAAAGCACTGTGACACGTGTACCAATATATATATATACGTTACACATAACCTGAGAATACACAGAACGCAACATAACTGAACAACACTACCCACAACCCACGTATATGTCTACAGGCCTCTAGGAGCAATAACAGAATCATATGACGGGACAGGGCCCCGCCGTACCCTGAATAATCATATACATGTAGACAACAAAAGAATCTGTACCAAGGTGTAAGCCCCGGAACAAAGGAGCTCTCCAAGACCGCTGGGTCAGAATCCTAAGCTGGCGGCTCACCCAAACGAGAATCTGTACCTGCGCGGCATGAAACGCAGCCCCCGAAGAAAAGGGGGTCAGTACGAAATATGTACTGAGCTTGTAAAGCATGAAACACAAGAACTGAATCATAGGACGATAAAGAAGACAGAAAAGTTAGTATAGTAACCAGAAACTTATAAAGCTTATCTCGGAACGTAAATTATGTATTTCAAAATCATAAATGGTCTGAGTGACATAGGTAGAAAAATCATCATGAACATATGCGTACATAACGTGCCCCGGCCCTCTAGTGAGGGACGCGGTAAGTAAAATCATCATATATATGTACATGTAACGTGCCCCGGCCCTCTAGTGAGGGACGCGGTGAATAGAATCAGCATATGCCATCCTGGCCACCTCCCCATCATCACATCATCATCATATATATATATATATATATATATATATATATATATACGTGCCCCGCCCTCTAGTGAGGGACGCGGTGAACAATGCGATGGAATTGCACGAATACATGCCCCGGCCCGGACGCAACGGAAAGAAATAGCAAATGCCGCACGAGCGAGTAGTGAGAAACCATATGCATATAAATCATCGTCATAGACTCGATGAATAAATAATTAGTCAACGTTCGAGAGTCGAAACGGAAATCATGTCAAGTTCTTTCAAAAACGAGTCGTAGTGACTATACCAAAGTAATTCTCGGGAACCCGGGATATGTACCAACCAATCCGGGCCCGCCCATGAAAGTTACCATTATTATGCGTTACAAAACTTTCCACGAACGTTCCAAAGCAATCCGGTTCCATCTACGAAAGTTACGGACATTACTAGACATAGAATCCTTTGAAAACGAAACCGTTTATACGACATCCTAAATTCGATCATATCAAGACATAAAAACCATAACATGACCATATTAAGGATGCTAACATCTATAAGGGAATATGAATCATAAATATGCTCGGACTTAAGAGTGGAATTACCTCGAAGCTCATGTCATAGCCTAATTACACTAGGACATGCCAAAGAAAGAAAGGGTGAGCTTTACATACCTCGGTCGCTCCCTAAGCTAATCCAACTCAAGTCTCGGCTCTCCAAGGTCTACACAACGTCAATAGATATCGAACATTAGTTGAAGACATTTAGGAATTCAATTCCAACTAGCACTCAATTCTACAGAAATTTGGGCAGCACTTCCCCTATAAATGCACCACCCCGAGAATTAAACTCGGCCAATTTCATCAACAACAATACCAACAAACATTCTAACAACGTCAACCATTAATTCAAAACGCATTCTAACATCAACAACCTTCTTTCACATAATGCGACGACATTCACTTATATTCAATTCAACCGCATAAAATCAAACTAACACCAATGTTCACACGTTCAATTACTAATCCGAAATCATTCAAACAATATTCAAGGACACTTTAAACCATTCACACAATATTTCAAACAATCCAACCACACCACCACCTTACCCGAAATCCCCCCAACTCAACATAACAACACTAACACATTTCTTTCTTCCAAAACTCATGAATTACACCAATAATCTTCTTTTTAACAATGTCATTATCCTAAATATAAAATCTACATAAGAGTTACATTGACTTCCAAATCAGCCCACAACCATTACAACTTCAAATTAATTCATTAAACTTTCATTGTCAACATAGAACCCACACGACAACAACAACCAAAACGCTAAATAAAATTATTTCATTCTTGACATACATACTACATATACACGGTTCCAACACCATTCCTACGGCTACAACATCAACATTCCATTTTCATGATTTCCATCCATTTCTACACACTACAACAACACACAAGCATGCTAAATACAATTAGTTCTTCACCCCCTACACAACACCACACAACACACGGCCACACAC
The DNA here is from genome assembly GCF_029784015.1 of Lycium ferocissimum. Classification (NCBI taxonomy): domain Eukaryota; kingdom Viridiplantae; phylum Streptophyta; class Magnoliopsida; order Solanales; family Solanaceae; genus Lycium; species Lycium ferocissimum. The sequence continues at coordinate 74,049,220 of NC_081345.1, forward strand.
ACACACACACGGCTACACCCCCAACATCCATGTTTTCATGATTTTCATCCATTTTTACATACTACAACACACATAAACCATACATAACATATAAAAAGAATGATTGAACCATACCTTCTTCACCCACTTCTTTCACTCGGCTAAGCCTCGTTCTTGCAAGAATAAGTGCTTTGCTTGTCCTAACAACTACCTCACGTTAAAGAGCACCTTTCAATTGGTAGGAAAACTAGAAGAAAATAATTTTTGGTGATCAATTCTTGAACTTCAATTTTCCATAGTCATGGCCGAATGTATGCCCCTTATGTTTTCTCTCCATGTTTCTTGAAATTTCTAAGGATGAAAGTGATGAAATAAGATGACTTAGTCATCTTTTTATTTCACATAATATCCAACCATGTGGCCATGGCCCACATACCACATGGCCGGCCACATGGTCCCTTAATTTTTTTTTTTTTTTTCATATAATAAGACACTTTCCAAAAATAGAATACTTTCCAAAAATGGAATTTGACCCCAAATGTTTCTTTAATATTTCCATGCCAATAAAATCATACACAACTTATGCTTTTAAGGCAACAAAAGTCTCTACCTCGTATCTCGGGATGGTCTTGTCCTTAACCTACCGCGGTTGACTCGGATTATCCCGACGCACAAAATACGGGATATAACAATTAGCCTGCGTCCAGGCCTCTCGTGTCCGGGGTATCATCTCAAGCTGCCCACTAGTGGTGTCTACCCATGCCAATTGGCCATGGTGTGTATAGCTGCCCGCCTTGGCGGTGACTGCCCGGCCATATAGGCGCTGTGTGATATCATCATATACTCATTACATCATGCTTATCATAATATGCTTGTCATAACTCATCACGGTATGCTGGACCTCATAAACTCATTACAATGCATGCATAGGGACTCTTAGCTAATCATACTTTATCGGGGTGACGTAAGGTCGTGGACCCCCGATGTCATTATGAGCATTCTTAAGTATTCTGCCTCACCTTGAAGGAACAAGCATAAGGTGAGTGTGCATAATGATCAAAACCATTAGGATACATATATTACATCATTAACTTCTTAGAGGCATCATATCATAGGCTATAGCATTTCTAGACTTTAGCTTACTATCATTGTTATCGATTTCGTCTCATATCTCTTACCTCGTATAGCTATTCATGAGAGAGGGCTCTTAACTTTCTTGGAGATGGAACATTCATAGTAAAAGAGGAATTTCATGCCATAAGACTCATGCCTTAGAAAGAAAGGGCTAAGCCTCACATACCTTTGTCGTTTAGCTATTCTATCGCTTGCTCGTTCTCCTTTAATACACTCATTTACCTTCAATGGAATTCGTATCGACATTAGCTATATCATCGTGAAAACATACTTACTAAAGCTATAGAAATTTTGGCAGCATTTCCTTTGTGTATACTACTTTCTGCCATATTCCATATGAACTCCCAACATTCATAATAATATCACTAACAACAATTGTCATTCATTCATATGATTCGCATCTCATAATTTCACTTCAGTTTTCCATAATTATGACTAAAAGTCCCTCGTCGTATTCTTTCATATCCAATACTTATTTCATGTTCTATAAGTCATTTATAACGTATTTATATCATCAACATATTCATTTCCATGATTCAATCCAACTACTATTTCAAAATGACATTATTCATCCCTTTGTTGACTCATTTGCTATACACTTCTACAATCCATGTGTTTCAACTTAATAATACTTCAAATAACATGTAAAGATCATGAAACTTACCTTAAATACTAGAGGAACAAGCTTTGGATGATATTACACCTTTTCCACCAAAACCCTATTTCATCTCTCTTGGGTTTTCTTGGTTTGGATGACTTTTAATCGGTTTCCTTCACTTGATTCTCTTGATTTCTTGTTGTTGATCCTTGATTTCTAGTGATTTCTCATGGATGAGATGTTTGGAACTCTCTAGAGGTTTCTTATGTTGTGGGGGTGAAGTGTGAAATGAATGAAATGAAAAGGAAAGGTCCCTTATATAAAATTAAGTTCAGCCCCGATGGAAATATACGGACCAACATACGGTCCGTATAAAATCTACTGACCGTATATCTGGTCCAGTGAATCATGACTTGCTGGACTGGATCTACGGCTGGACATACGGTCCGTAGATATTATACGGCCAGTATGTCTGGCCGTATGTCTATCCAGTTCTCCGAGAGTCGTTTCGTCGACTCGTTTGATCTCCGATCCTTATGGACCCTTCTTAACCCTTGTTCAACGCTTCAATATCATTCCAAGGGACGTTATAACTCTTCCTTGGGGCATCATTTATACACCATCAACTCAATACTCGTTATTCTCATCCGATACATTCAACTTGTATCTCGCTTTCCTTAACAACTTTCTTTCTTCAATCCGAATGCCTTCGAAAATCTTAATTGGAGTCATCACGTACTATTTCTTGCTTGTCCGTACTTCGTATTCATCATGTCCTTTGTTAGCCTATTCATCGTACGATAAGGGGAATTTTCTAAGGTGTAACATTCTTCCCCCCTTTTGGAACATTCGTCCCCGAATGTTAAGTTGTCGGGGATTCTAGAAAAATTTCGTTAGAGTTTTCTCTGTAATCTGGCACTACAATCCTGTCACAACAACCCATAATATCATTGCCTCACAGGGCCACAACTCAATAGCAATATAGATTGGCCACACACGACCCATATACGTAAAAATAAAGCATACATACCTTATCACTTCGAAGTTTCATCATAGATTTCTTTTGAGGGTTGAAATAAATGCGGGTATGTGGACTTCATCTTCTCTTCTGCTTCCCAATTCATTTCTTCTCGATTGTTATTCCACCATAAGACTTTGACTGAAGCTATTTCTTTATTTCGAAGTCTTCGTACTTGCCTGTCTAATATGGCAATAGGCACTTCTTCATAGGCTAGCTTTTCTGTGATCTGAACATCATCTATTGGCACAATCTTTGTGGAATCTGCCACACATTTGCGGAGCATAGAGACATGGAATACTGGGTGAACTAGTTCAAGCTCCGAAGGCAATTCCAATTCGTAAGCTACTTGACCCACCTTACGGATGATTTTGTAGGGTCCAATGTATCGAGGACTTAACTTCCCTTTCTTGCCAAATCTCATCACCCCTTTCATCGGTGATACTTTCAAGAATACCCAGTCATTGAACTGAAATTCTAAGTCTCGCCGGCGGTTATCCGCATAAGACTTTTAGCAACTTTGGGCTGTCAACAATCGATCTCGGATCACCTTGACCTTTTCTACTGCTTGCAGAATCAATTCGGGGCCTATTAATTGCACTTCTCCGACATCAAACCATCCAATTGGAGATCTACATTTCCTTCCATATAAAGCTTCATACGGAGCCATTTGGATACTGGAATGATAGCTATTGTTATAGGCAAATTCGATTAGGGGTAAGTGGTCGTCCCAACTACCACCAAAATCTAAAACACATGCCCTTAACATATCCTCCAAGGTCTATATAGTACGCTCGGCTTGTCCGTCAGTTTGCGGATGAAATGCCGTGCTGAGCCTTACTTGAGTACCTAGACCCTCTTGAAAGGATTTCCAGAATTTAGCTGTGAACTGTGCTCCTCTGTCTGTGATAATAGACACTGGAATACCGTGAAGTTTCACAATTTCCTTGATATACAACCTCGCATAATCTTCAGCTAAGTAGGTGGTTCTGACTGGGAGAAAATGAGCTGCTTTCGTGAGTTTGTCCACTATTACCCATATAGAATCATACTTTCTTCGGGAACGGGGCAATCCTACAATAAAATCCATATTAATCACTTCCCATTTCCATGTAGGAATCTCTATTGCTTGCAGTAATCCTCCTGGCTTTTGATGTTCTACCTTTACTTGCTGACAATTCGGACATTTGGCTACAAATTCTGCTATGTCTCTTTTCATGCCATCCCACCAATACATCAATTTAAGATCATGGTGCATCTTTGTCGTTCCAGGATAAATAGAATATCTGGAGTAATGAGCTTCTTCTAGAATTCGGCGGCGTAGTTCCGCCACATCCAGAACACATAGCCTATTCTGATACCTGAGAACCCCATCTACCAAGACTTCAAATGGTGACTGTTCTTTTGGAAATTTCACACCTTTATAATACTTCAATTTGGGATCCTCGTATTGACCCTCTTTTATTTCCGCATCCAAGGACGAAACTGTGGGATTGTCAACACTGACTCCTGCATCGCCTGAATCAGTTATGCGCACTCTAAGGCTAGCTAGTTAGTGGATCCCACGAATCATTTCTTTCTTCTCCAAAGGCACTTCACATAGGCTACCCATAGATCGACGACTAAGCGCATCCGCTACTACATTTGCCTTTCCGGGGTGGTATAAAATATTCACATCGTAGTCTTTCAATAGTTCCAACCACCGCCGCTGCCGCAGATTGAACTCCTTTTGTTTAAAAATATATTGAAGACTCTTATGATCTGTATAGATATCGACATGCACACCATACAAATAATGTCTCCACATTTTCAAGGCATGAATAACTGCGGCCAATTTGAGATCATGAGTTGGGTAATTCTTTTCATGTTTCCGCAACTGCCTTGAAGCATATGCAATGACTCTTCCATGCTGCATTAATACACATCCTAGCCCAACACCGGAAGCATCACAATACACGACATAGCCATCCGGCCCTTCTGGAAGTGTTAGAACTGGAGCTGAGGTTAGCTTGTCCTTCAACTCTTGGAAGCTACGCTCACAAGCGTCATTCCACTGAAATTTTGCTGATTTCTGGGTCAACTTCGTCAATGGGGCTGAAATAGATGAAAAGCACTCTACGAATCTCCTATAATAACCTGTCAAACCCAGAAAATTACGAACTTCTGTAGGCGTCGTAGGCCTTGGCCAAGTCTTCACAGCCTCTATTTTTTTAGTATCAACTCTAATGCCATCATCTGAAATAACATGGCCCAAAAATGTCACAGAGTTTAGCCAAAACTCGCACTTTGAAAATTTTGCATACAACTCCCGAGTACGGAGAATTCCCAGAACAATACGTAGGTGATCTGCATGCTCTGATTCTATGCAAGAATACACTAGAATATCATCAATGAATACTATCGCGAACAAGTCCAAGAGAGGCCTGAATATATTATTCATTAAATTTATAAACACTGCCGGAGCATTGGTTAGCCCAAACGACATTACTCGGAATTCATAATGGCCATATCTCGTTCGGAAGGCGGTCTTAGGAATGTCTTTCTCTCGACTCTCACTTGATGATAACCCGACCTCAGATCTATTTTGGAAAACCACTTGGCACCCTGTAGCTGATCAAATAAATCATCAATTCTTGGGAGAGGATACCTGTTCTTTATCGTCACCTTATTCAACTGTCTATATTCAATACACATTCGTAGGGAGCCATCTTTCTTTTTCACAAATAAACCGGCGCTCCCACGGCGATGAACCGGGTCTAATGAACCCCTTTTCGAGCAAATCTTTCAACCGGGCCTTTAACTCTTTAATTCTCACGGAGCCATTCGATAAGGAGGAATAGAAATAGGCTCGGTATCCGGCAACACATCAATGGCGAAGTCAATCTCCCTTTCCGGAGGAAGGCACGGAAGTTCATCCGGAAATACATCCGAAACTCATTCACTACCGAATGGCATTGGAAAGTTGTCGATGTTGCCTCTGTGTCATGAACTCGGACTAAATGATAAATATAGCCCTTGGCGATCATTTTTCTTACTTTAAGGTAGGAAATAAACCTACCCCTTGGAGTTGCCGTAGTAACCTTCTATTCAAGTACGGGCTCTCCCGGAAATTGAAATCGAACCAATTTCATTCGACAATCAACATTGGCATAACATGAGGCCAACTAATACATACCCATTATAACATCAAAATCTAGCATTTGTAGCTCAACTAAATCAGCTTTGGTCTGGCGATCACATATCACAATTATACAATCTCTATACACCTGTTTAGCTACCACGGGATCACAAACCGGAGTAGACACCTCGAAGGGTTTAATCGGCTCGGATTTCACCCCAATACGGTTTGCAACATATGGAGTAATATATGATAATGTGGATCCCGGATCTATCAATGCATATACATCATAGGAGAACACAGTTAATGTACCTGTAACCACATCCGAGAAGGACTCAAGATCCTGCCGTCCGGCTAAAGCATACAAGCGGTGCTGTGTGGCACCTGAAGTAGATACTCCCCCTCGGACCCTACCTCGGCCTGCTGGAGTCTGAGGAGTCTGCCCTGTAGGATGTGCTGAAGAAGAGCCGCGCTCATCGATGGGCAATCTCTCATCATGTGCCCTACCTGACCACAGGTGTAACAAGCATCTGAACCCTGACGGCACTGTCTAGAATGTAATCTACCGCACTGACTGCATCGCGACACTGGAGGTCTCCTCTGACTGTAATCATCTCCAAACTATGGGCCTGGGGCCCTTGAACTCTGGCCCTGTCCTGAACGGAAAGAGCGATCAAATCTTGTATCTGCAAATTGGGGATGTGCACTCGTCGCTGACTGCCCTGAGTTCCTAGAAAATGTCTGTCTCGATCCCCCTCTATAATCACGGCCTGTGCCGGTAGATCTCGCCTTTTGCTTTGCCCTCTATCAACATCGCGATCACCCCTCTGCGGAGGTTGTTGCCCTTCAAGATTTTGGGCATGGGCCTGAATACGGGAAATGTCCATCCCATCTTGCAATGAAGCTGTCAAGCAATCTTTAAATAAATGTGGCCCTAGGCCACTCACAAACCTGTACACTCTATCGCCCATGTCGGCCACCATCGTCGGGGCATATCTAGCCAATGAATTAAATTGAAGGCTATATTCTCGAGCACTCATATTGCCTTGCTTCAAGTTTAAGAATCTATCCGCTCTAGCTCGGCGGACCTCGGGTGGCAAATAATGGCGAATGAAAGCATCAACAAACTCTTGCCACACGGGAGGAGGCGCATTCTCTTGCCTCGATGCTATCCAGTTGTTATACGATAAAACTGCCACATCTCGGAGTCTATATGATGCTAACTCCACTGATTCAGTCTCGGAAGCATGAATAATCCGCAACGTTCTTAGCATCTCATTAATGAAGCCTTGTGGGTCTTCATCCGGCTTTGACCCAAAGAATTTCGGTGGATTTAGACTCATAAAATCGCGTGCTCTAGTACTAGCCGAACGATCACTTTGCCCCACATTCTGTCATTGTGCCTGAGCGACAACTAACTGTGTCAATAAATTAATAGCTTCGGTCACTTGTTGACCCGAAGTAACTGGTGGAGGAACTGGAGGAATAGGAGCTGGAATAGAAGCCCCTTCTTGCTCTTCCGTAATATGAGGGGTTGTGGAGGCATTAGATAAAGCCTCATGATGTGAATCTCCTTCCTCAACATTCATAGGCGGCTCTCTTTCTGCCCGCCTCCTTGTCGTAGACTTGCCCTTCTGGGCGGCTTTAGCTTTTGCCGGCATTTCTGAAATCACAACATACTCATTAGGGAGGATTTGATCTTATACTCGGCTCTATCGCACGATCTCATATGAAGAAAGATGGTCATTTTCCTAAATGCCCTGTAGCCTCCTGTTTATTAGCGTGGCGCGCAACACACCATAAACAAGACTCTACTAGACACGGCTCGTAGACACTTCCTAGGACTGAACTGCTCCGATACCACTTCTGTCACGACCCAAGCTACGGGCCACGACGAGTATTCGGGGCTAACCACTGAACACCGCTCATATTACTGCTTATCTGCTGTCGTTCATACTAAGTGCTCGTAATTATATAAAACTGTCGTTTTTTGAAATATATTTGCTTTTATAAACATAAGCCCTTCGGCTATCAAAATAATATATATATATGCATATACATAAGAGCCATGGGACCATACTACCCACACTGCGTATCTACGAGCCTCTACTAGGGTACTAGACATATGGACGGGACAGGACCCCGTCATGCCCAAAAGATATATATACAGACATATGTACCAAAAGAATAATCAACGGCACCTCCGAAAAATGGAGTGCTCTCAAGTCAGCTGCTAGCTCCTATGAGTCTGGGTCACCTCCCTGTCTACATGTGGGTATGAACACAGCGTCCGAAGAAAAGGACGTCAGTACGAATATTGTACTGAGTATATAAGGCATAAACAGTAATGAAGCATCAATAAACTAAGGAGGCATAAAACAAGGAGCAATCTGTACCTGACTGAATCATAAAGAACATCATACATGCTGGCTTACTTTCATACTCATCGTCATCTCATATATCCATAAATGTATAAGCTGCCCGACCATATAGGTGCGGTGTGATAATCAATAACATTAGCAATAGCATTAGCCCGCGTCCGAGTGCCTCCGCGTCCGGGTATCATCTTAAGCCGCCTAATAGTGGTGTACGCCATGCCAATTGGCCATGGTGTGTATATTCGCGCCGCTCAAGCGGTGATCGCCCGGCCATATAGGCGCGGTGTGATATCATCATATACTCATTACATCATGCTTATCATAATATGCTTGTCATAACTCATCACGGTATGCTGGACCTCATATACTCATTACAATGCATGCATAGGGACTTAGCTAATCATACTTTATCGGGGTGACGTAAGGTCGTGGACCCCCGATGTCATTATGAGCATTCTTTAGTATTCTGCCTCACCTTGAAGGAACAAGCATAAGGTGAGTGTGCATAATGATCAACACCATTAGGATACATATATTACATAATTAACTTCTTAGAGGCATCATATCATAGGCTATCGAATTTCTAGACTTTAGCTTACTATCATCGTTATCGATTTCGTCTCATATCTCTTACCTCGTATAGCTATTCATGAGAGAGGGCTCTTAACTTTCTTGGAGATGGAACATTCATAGTAAAAGAGGAATTTCATGCCATAAGACTCATGCCTTAGAAAGAAAGGGCTAAGCCTCACATACCCTTGTCGTTTAGCTATTCTATCTCTTGCTCGTTCTCCTTTAATGCACTCGTTTACCTTCAATGGAATTCGTATCGACATTAGCTATATCATCGTGAAAACATACTTACTAAAGCTATATAAATTTGGGTAGCATTTCCTTTGTTTATACTACTTTCCGCCATATTCCATATCAACTCCCAACATTCATAATAATATCACTAACAACAATTGTCATTCATTCATATGATTCGCATCTCATAATTTCACTTCGGCTTTTCCATAATTATGACTAAAAGTCCTCGTCGTATTCTTTCATATCCAATACTTATTTCATGTTCTATAAGTCATTTATAACGTATTTATATCATCAACATATTCATTTCCATGATTCAATCCAACTTTTATTTCAAAATGACATTATTCATCCCTTTGTTGACTCATTTGCTATACACTTCTACAATCCATGTGTTTCAACTTAATAATACTTCAAATAACATGTAAAGATCATGAAACTTACCTTAAATACTAGAGGAACAAGCTTTTGATGATATTACACCTTTTCCACCAAAACCCTATTTCATCTCTCTTGGGTTTTCTTGGTTTGGATGACTTTTAATCGGTTTCCTTCACTTGATTCTCTTGATTTCTTGTTGTTGATCCTTGATTTCTAGTGATTTCTCATGGATGAGATGTTTGGAACTCTCTAGAGGTTTCTTATGTTGTGGGGGTGAAGTGTGAAATGAATTAAATGAAATGGAAAGGTCCCTTATATAAAATTAAGTTCAGCCCCGATGGAAATATACGGACCAACATACGGTCCGTATAAAATCTACTGACCGTATATCTGGTCCAGTGAATCATGACTTCCGGATCGGATCTACGGCTGGACATACGGTCCGTAGATATTATACGGCCAATATGTCTGGCCGTATGTCTATCCAGTTCTCCGAGAGTCGTTTCGTCGACTCGTTTGATCTCCGATCCTTATGGACCCTTCTTAACCCTTGTTTAACGCTTCAATATCATTCCAAGGGACGTTATAACTCTTCCTTGGGGCATCATTTATACGCCATCAACTCAATACTCGTAATTCTCATTCGATACATTCAACTTGTATCTCGCCTTCCTTAACAACTTTCTTTCTTCAATCCGAATGCCTTCGGAAATCTTAATTAGAGTCATCACGTACTATTTCTTGCTTGTCCGTACTTCGTATTCATCATGTCCTTTGTTAGACTATTCATCGTACGATAAGGGGAATTTTCTAAGGTGTAACAACAACAGTGGTACAATTATAGGGGAAACTCTGGCAAAAGTTTTTGTAGGAGTTTCTAATAGCTTAACATTCGAGGACGAATGTTTCTAAGGGGGGAGGAATGTTACACCTCGCAGCTCGGCACGTTAAGATTCGCAAGGTGGTAGTAGTACCATTGCGGACGCGAGGTTACAGTTAAGGATGTAAGAGGTTATATATGTTCATCCTATGATTATCAAGGTTAAGTTCATATAATAGGTCATGGAAGGGCTGGAGGATAAGGAAATCAGAGAGTTAATGTGGGGCCTACATGCTAAGGTTTTATAAAGGACATATAAAAAGTAATATAAGTAGTACGTGCGAAGTTGAGCAAGTCTTCAGAAGGACCCTTAGGTCAAATATGGGCATAAGCCCTCCAAAAAGACAATGTAAGGAGATGTTCTCGAACGATCTGACTTGAAGAGGCCAAAACACCATCACAAATTTGGGGTTTGGAGACACACCCAAAACGAAAGTTGTAGATAATTGAAATAGCTTTCTAACCATAGGTCGTGGACCCTCATACGATTTCGGGACCACACATTATATGTATTTTAAATTCGGCTGTCATGGTAGGAAATTAACCCTGCACGAATGCGCCAGAAGGTGGCACGAACGCGCAGGGCAAGACCCTGCAACTCAGCGCGAACGCGCCACGTGGCGGCGTAAACGCGCTGAGTAAATTTTAAGTCGGTCCAGGCAGAACCTGGACCGTTATAAAAAGGGGGTCACCCCCCATTCCTCAGCCAAAAGCACCCCAAATCCTCTCTAATTTTCTAGAAAATTCCCCAAACATCCCACACCCATTTTTAAGACAAAACCAAGTATAATTCCCGAATTTTGGTCTGGATAGCATATAGTTGCGGTTACAAAATCGTATAGCGGCGCGTTGTGGCCTAAGCTTAAGGTGGAGAAGTGAAGATACAACAATATTAACGGGAGAATGGTATGAATCTTCTATTATTAATATTAATCTTGGTTCCTTTACGGAGATAGAGCTGTTAAATAGATATAAAATAATTCGGTTGATGGAAATATGGGATAAACACCATATAGGATGTTTATGAAGTATTTTGGGTGTTGAGAATATTATGGTTGATGTTGGTATTGTTATTGTTGTTGTTGGTTGCTGAATTGGGATTTCGGGTTAGGCATATAAACGGGGGAGATGATCCCGATTTTCAAAATGAGGACCCGAAATAGTTTGATTTGAAAACTTAGGGCAAGTGTACGATACTGAGTCTAGCATTAGTGTGAATCCTCTAGAATGTCGATTTATGAGCTCGGACGGATAAGCCTATCTAATAGGAGGTCGAGCAGGTATGTTAAGGCTCGTCCCTTTCTTTCAAAGGCATGATTCCCATGTTACGATTTCATAAATGTTTCCATAACTTCTTTGTTTTCAAGAGTTAGAAGCTTATGATTCCAAGGCATGACTCCTTTTCTGATAATCCATAAATGTTTTTCCAAAATGTCCGTATTTTTCCAAACCAGAGATTTATGATTTTCTATGTTCTTATGACAACAATGATGGACATGTTTTTATTATGATGACGAATATGCCAAAGATGAGAATATCTTCTACGATGATTATGATAATGATGATTTCAATGTTATTACGAGAATGTTGAGTTATTTCATGATTTTCTCGATTGTATTCATTGTTGTTGATCTCACCTTATAATAATTGTTTCTTCAAGGTAAGATAGAGCGATGACGAATATTCCATATTATAATCGGAGGTTACCGACCTTACGTCACTCCGATAAAGTCATAGCGTTCTTTGGGCTCTCATGCATGCTACTTATATTATATATGATACATATATATATATATATATATATATATATATATATATAGGGGATATGGGGAAAGGTGAGGCGCTATAGGCTCATGGCCACCTGATCAGTTGGTATATTATGATATCATCCCGGACGCGGGATGTCCGGACGCGGGATATATGGTTAAATGGATCGGGTCGTTCGTTCCTCGGCACTATTATACATATATATATGGATCGGGTTGTACGTTCCCTAGCAATAGTATACATGTATATATGGTTCGGGCTGCACGTTCCGCAGCGCTATTATGACACATATGTATGAGAAAGATTTTATAAAAAGCTAAGCATGCATGGTATCCGCCTTAAAAGGAACTCAGATGTACAGGTTACTCTTTTATCTCATGATATGCTCTATATTTCCATCATGTTATTATTAATGCTCTGTATCCCCCACTATGTTATTATATGTGCCTTACATACTCAGTACATTCCTTGTACTGACGTCTCTTCTTATGCACGCTGCGTTCATGCCTGCTGGTAAACAGGTAGACGCATCTGATCCCTAGGTGCTCCACCAGCGACACATTGAAAGAGCTCCAGTTGTTCCGGAGCTTCAGTTTATTGGTACTACTCTTGCGTGTGTGTTTGGGCATGGTGAAATCCTACCCTGCCCTTATGGATGTATGTATCTTATTTAGAGGATCATAAACAGACGTATGTGGATAGATGTTTCATAAGTTTGTGTCACGACCCAAACCGAAGGGCCACGATTGACACCCAAGACCCTACTCGGCTGAGTGCCATACTACTATTCCATCTAGGAGTCACAACTTTTTGTGAACCTTTAATTTACGAAATAACGCTTCCGTCAGGTAAAACAAAATATAACTTTTCCATAAAACTCTTTCGTCAAATCAGGGGCTTCTCCCTTATCCTTAATTCAAAGAAAACATTTAGTCACAACAAAATCTTTAAAAATAAATCATAAAAACACATTGACCTATATGGTCGCTTTACACAACTGTCGACATCTCGACGCATTATCCACAAGACACTGTCTACAAAAGTCTCTAACATACAACGAGATACCAAAACATAAGTACACACACACACACACTCCATATATATATGGAGCTCACACAATAATATGATAGCCGGGGAACATCCTATAGCCAATGTCTTCTTACTCATCCGTATACATGTGTGGCATGACACGCGAGCCGCCCCCACAAAGGGATGTCGGTACGAATAATGTACCGAGTATTAAGACGAACCGAAACAATATATCTCGACTCGAATAATAAAAGAGTACGGACTCAATCTGTACCCGTAACCAACTCGATAAACATGTATGTGCATATGAACTTTTGATGCAAGATTTGAGTATATATATATATATATATATATATATATATATATATATATATATATATATATATATATAATGCATGCCTTTGCCCTCCATACATATCATCTTTCGTGCATAATAGCATAATGGCCCTTTCCGGCAGCCCCCTTCGGCATCATAATCATCGTATACCAAATTGGGTGGTTTGCGTATATAACGCCTTAGCCCTTTTCTCCTTCCCCATGAAATGATGTCGTGAATGTATCTAAATATGAAATGCATGAAAATCTTTGGAAACTATCAAAAGACTCCCTTCGGAGCAACTTTTAGTTCAAAACGGGAACTTCTTCCTTTTTCTTAAAAATGAGAACTTCTTCCCCTTTGTCTCAAAAATGGGAACTTCTTCCCCTTTTTATTTGTCTCCTTCGAGACTCAAAATCAAATGTGAATTGCATATGAAAGAGAAAACCTTATGAATGTCCCCTTCGGGAAGTAGACAAGATAATGAAATCGTACAACTTAGGGATGCCCCTTCAGGCTTAAGAAGTTAAGGAACACAGGATATCCTACATCTAGGAGTGGATTCATTGTGGATATCATTATGCTTCGCGCTTGTCATAGATCATGCCAAAAAGAAGGAAGAGATAGCCTTAACATACCTGGAAGCTCGCTTCTCGACTTTCCAACCTACCTCCTGTCTTGAAATCTACATATAAAACCGTCCATACTATTGTTAGGCTCACCATCATACACTTGTCTTAAGCCTTCAATTTAAATCCATTTAGAATCTGCCGAAATTCGGGCAGCATCTCCCCTATTTATTTGCCTAGCCCGAAATCACAATTCAGCAACCAATCAACAATAACAACAATACCAACATCAACAACACTATTATCCATACCAATATATTCCACAAACATCCCACACGATGTTTTTCAACATACAACAACAATATACACTTCCTTTCTCCCAATCAAGGAGCAAAAATCTCATCAACGCACCAACAACATTAGATACCATCTATATACATGTAAATCAGCCTGACCCACACGGCCACAACAAGCTCAAAACAGTCCATAAACACAACAACTACAACACAACACTTTATGACCTTTCCTCCATAACTATTTTCACTTTAAGACTTGCTAAACCTTCAAATCAACTCAACATAAGAGATAGGATGAAGAACATACCTTATACTTGAAGATATTCAGCCACACCAACTTTCTTCAAGGCCAAACTTACCACAACATCAAGTAGAAGCAAGAACAATCACCTTTTATGGACTAGTTTGGTGTAATCTTGTTAAATTCTTGATATAATGGGATATAAATGTTTGGGTGTTGTCACGCCCCGAACCATGGCCTGGGCGAAACACGGCACTCGGTGCCTTACTGCATGTGACCGAGCGAACCACATGGCTTGCTGAATCATCATGAGGCCTAACATGAGCGGAATTTAATGTGAATGCATGATGAGCCTTTATAAAATGCAATAAGTCATAATACTTAATCAAAATAATTGTTTAAACATGAGTGCGGAAATAACATGAATGAGCCAAAATGGCTATACGACTCCGAAAGTGTGACATGACATAACTGACTTGTCTAGTCTATGAAACCTCTAACATAAGTCTGAACACTTAATACATACTCACTGACAAGTGCCCTGCAAAGATACCTTAGATGCATAACTAACCATAAACAAAAAGTTGATCAAACCCCGAATGAGACGGGGCTCACCAATAAGCCGATACGAATGTCGTCCCACAGAGAAGATGTGTCGTCCGTAAACGAGTACCGCATCGTGAAATGCAGCTCCCCGGCAATAGGAAGGGACGTCGCACATTGAATGTACTCTGTATGTAAAGCAACCGAATGAAATAATATCGACATAAAGTAATAAAGATAAGAACTGAACGCAAAACCGAAACCCGGTTATGAGCATAAACATGAATACATATATAATATAAAGCATGAGTAAAAATATCATAAGTAGGAGAGCAATAACTTATAACCGATCCATGGTTCAGTGCTTGCGTCCCCCGCAGTAACACCTCAGTCCTTGCCAGGGAACATGAGATTTAATAAAATATGAAAGGATCCAGCCATTATGAGAGATCGTCCGGGACATGGATGGAGCGATCCTCATCCTACGGTGGCTACGTAGTTTCGAGTTATCCGAAGCCTTCCCAGAATTAAAGCAACTCCCAAAAACATGAACATGTAAAATGTTGGCACTTGCTGCCCATGGTTTTCATGAATATAACTTGCTTGTACATGGATATCATGAATTATAGCTTGCTTGCATGAATTTGTAAACATGTGTAGTATTTTCTTGAAAATAGCATAATATATCATAAACTAGCATGGATGAACCCATGGAATGAGATATATGGGTTTTTCATAGATTACTTACTTGGATTCTTAATAATCATAAAGAAATATTAAGAACTCAATGATGGAATTATAACAATTCATACATAACATAATCATGGACATGGACCTAGGGTTATCATGAGCATGGTATAGAAACCCTAGTTTTCGTAAAGAATCATAATTTATGGATTATGAGGCGTGGGGAAGAACAATGATGTTCCCACACGTAGATCGTAACTCTACATACCTTAATCTCTCCAAAACTTGAAGAAAAGTCTGAATCTTTGAAGAAGAATTCCAAAAGCTTTGAATTTAGAAACCTTGAGAGGATTTTCACTGATTTTCGTAGCTACTGTTCGTGGCTCAAAGGGTACTTCTCCGGACCTCCAAATCCAATCTTCACCGTTCATATTTTAGATTTATGTATTTTGAACAGTCATTTAAAATTTGGGCTTGATCCAACGGTTAGATTATCGGGAAACACCAAATTAATATGGCTAGTCGGAATGAAACTCAACAG
>NC_081345.1:74065604-74094824 GCF_029784015.1 Lycium ferocissimum
ACATACCTTAATCTCTCCAAAACTTGAAGAAAAGTCTGAATCTTTGAATAAGAATTCCAAAAGATTTGAATTTAGAAACCTTGAGAGGATTTTCACTGATTTTCGTAGCTACTGTTCGTGGCTCAAAGGGTACTTCTCCAGCCCTCCAAATCCAATCTTCACCGTTCATATTTTAGACTTATGTGTTGTGAACACTCAGTTAAAATTTGGGCTTGATCCAACGGTTAGATTATCGGAAACACCAAATTAACATGGCTGGTCGGAATGAAACTCAACAGAAAAATACTAGAGTTTTCTCCAACTTTTTACAACTATTGATTTTCATAGGGTAACGGGATGGATGGATTTATTCTAGTATTTATAAATGATAAATCTTGTAGAATACAAAGGTTCTTGATTAAAATATTTACCTTGGAGGAAACCTTAGGAAACTAGATTGCCAAACCAAATTCTTGAAGGTTTCTTGATTTTTTCTTGATTGCAAGAATGAGTTTCTTGCAAGATTGATGTGTCTAGATTCTTTAGGGATTGAGGTAGAGAGAAAAAGAATAGTCTCTTAGGGTTTATAATAGTGTTAGGGACGTTTTTACTTCATACAATAATAAAATAAGGAGTCCCAATTCGAGTAGGAAAAGGCTAAAAACGTAACCCAAAATCTGAAAATTCTGCTCCAACCCGTGATATTAAAACAGGTATAACTCTTAGCACAGGGCTCCGTTTGAGCTCCATAAGACACCGTTGGAAAGATATTCCAAAGGGATACAACTTTTATGTTTTAAGTTTTCTCAAATTATCAACTAATCAAGGAGTTATGGATGCCCGAAGTAGGCTGGTCAACCACTTTCGTAATACATACAAGCTTTCAAATTTTTCTGTAAAACGCTAACGTTACGAGCCTAACATGAGTTCTAAGATACGAGGTGTTACAGGTGTTGTGTTGGGAAGTTTCTAGGACTTTTGAGAATGTAAAATGCTGAAAAAATGGAGTCAATAGGGGTATTTATACCGCTCATAAGTCGGTTCCGCCGACCTTCTCAAGTGGGACCCGCGGGAGCCATTTGGCAGCTTCGACTCTTTATCTTAAAATGACCATAACTATTGATTCTGATATCGTATGATAGCCCAAAATATATGGTTGGAAAGCTCTTTCAATTATCTACAACTTTCATTTTTGGTGCGTTCCCAAATTCCAAACTTATAATAGCGTTTTGGCCACTCTAAGTCAGATCATCCGAAAACGTATCCTTAAATCATCCTTTTGGAGGGCTTATGCTCATATTTGGCTTGCGGGTCCTTCTTAAGACTTGATCAACTTCCCATGTACTACTCATATCACTTTTCATATGTCCTTTATAAAATCCCGACATGTGGGTCCCACCTTAACTTACGGTTACGAGGGATATTCATTAAGTAACGTGTTAACTAATTTACTCTATACGGTCTCCAAATGTATATATATATATATATATATATATATATATATATATATATATATTAATACTCGTATCATATAATCTTCATCCCTACTCCTTGTATAACTTTTCTCTCCCTTGAGCTCATACTAAGCCGTCTACAGTCTTGCTAAAGCGAAATTATTTGGGCTGTAACATCCCTCCCCCCTTAGAAACATTCGTCCTCGAATGTTTAAAATTGTCTTGTACTCTGTCCCTGATCCCGATGTTATATCCCGCATTTTTGCACATTATGATAGGTTGGAGACAAAATCATTCCGGGATACAAAGTCGGGACTTTTGACCTTCGATTTGATTTTGAGACATAAGTTGTTCATGAATTTGTTGGCGTGGGACAATTAGGAAAAAATTGGGACCAAAATTGTAGTATTGGAAAGTTGAAAATCATGCAAAATTGGCCTTGTGGCCGTGTGGCTTGATTGGATGGTCCCATACATTTTGTGTTCAATTTTAATTGCTCCAACACATATGTGTGGGCCATAGACACATGTGCAACTCTTGTGGGAGATTAAAATATGATCACTAAGTCATCTTATCCATTCCAACACTTAGAAAAAAAAGAGCAAGAAGTTGAAGACTAAGGGAGGCTCTCAGCCAAGAGAGGGAGAAAACCAACTTTCATTCAAGCCCTTATAAAAATATTTTGTTGATGCAAATCCACTAATTTGAGGTCCCTAAGTAGCGTGGAAGTATTGTTCGGGTCATCCAATCGTTCGTTGTGCCAATTGCAAACCCTAGCCTAGTGTGGAGTGAAAGAAGAAAGGTAAGAATTGATTATGTTTTATGTGTTATAAAGGTTGTATGCATGTTGTAGTATGTTAAAATGGATGAAAATCATGAAATATAGTAAGTTGGAATTGAGGCCATGTGTATGAGGTTTGGCCGTGTGAGGTGTGTGTATGTTGTGTTGTGTTTAAGTGATGAATTAAGTTCTATGTAGTATGTTAATTGTTGTAGTGTGAAGAAATGAGTGAGAATTATCAATATGTGCATGTTGGTGTGTTGGCCGAAAATGGGTCATGTTATATGACAAAGAACGCATTAATGTCGCTTAGTGTTTTAGTGGTTGTCGCAGTGAATTATATGTTGGAAATGAGCTTTTAATGACTCAAGATTGATGTTGTAAATGTATGGGCTGATTTGGAGGTTATTGTACATTTAATGTAACTTGTATAATTATGAGAATGATATCGTTAGAATGTGAATTGTTGGTGCAAATCATGGTTTGGAAATGAGAAATATGTTATAGGGGTGTCTCGGGTTTGGGGGCTGTTTTCGGGTAGATTGGAGCAATTTTTGGATTGTTGGGAATGTTGTATGAATTGATTGGAATGTCTTTAAATATTGTTGGTATGGGTTCGGGTTAGTATTTGAATGTATAAGCGTCGATGTTGGCTTGAAGGTAAGCCGTTGAATTGGATTTATGAATGTTGTTGAATGATGGAAAAGAGAGTTATTATTGTTGTATTGCCTTTCGGATTGATTATTAATGTTGCTAGGTTGGTTGTTGTTGTTGAGTTTGGCCGAGTTAAATTCTCGGGGTGGCCTATTTACAGGAGAAATACTGCCCAAATTTCTGTAGAATTAAGGGCTAAATTGGAATTAAATGCCCAAATGTCTATAGCTAATGTTTGGCATATTATGACTTGTTTGTAGACCTTGGAGAGCCCGAGGTGTAGGTTGGCTTTAGCTTGAATTTGGAGTAGCTTTGAGAGCGTCTGAGGTATGTAAAGCGTAACCCTTCCTTCTTTGGCATGCCTTAGTCGTAAATAGGCTATGATACGAGCCTCGAGGAAATTCTACTCTCGCGATCCGACCATGTCTGTGATTCTTATTTGATTCTTAGTCCTCGTATGTTTGATATGATGAAATATGGGCTTTATGTCTTTTGTATGGCTAAGTTTCAAAAGTTGCATAAAAGTTGGTTTTTAAAAGAGTTTTGTTCCTAAATGATTCCGAAAACTACGAAAGCCCGTAACTTTCACAGACAGCACCGGATCGCTTCGATATGCTCAAAAATGATTCCATGATGTATGATGACTATGTTTTCCATAGGCGGGCCCGACTCGGTCGACACCCCTCCGGGCCCCGCGACTTTCTTTATGTACTTTGACGATTTTTGAAAGAATTCGATATGACCATCTTCCCGACCCCGAGTATGATTACTTATTTGTCTCGTGAGTCCGAAATAAGGATTTTACGTATGTGATTTTGATATGTTCGAGCGACGCTCCCGAAAATCGATTTGACTCATCGTTTTGGCCTATAAACGATGGTTCGTTTCGATTAACCTACTAAGTCTTTGTAAATATTTTTAAACTGTATTTGGTTACTTGTGATTCTGCTCGCGCATTCTGTTGTTACATTTTTCGCCGAGTCCCGGCCGAGTATGTGATATTGTCCGTCGGATACTTGACCGCGGCCGTGATATTCGCCGGATTCTTGGCCGCGGTATGCCTGTATGTGATATTGACCGCTGGATTCTTGACCGCGGTATAGGTATATGTGACATTGCCGCTGGATTCTTGGCCGCGGTATGTGTATATGTGTGATATTGACCGCTGGGTACTTGATCGCGGTATGTGTATATGTGATTTTGTGTACCGAATTTTGATCGGTCGGTTAATGTCGGCCTCATATGATAAGATATGATGTTATGATGTTCTTTGATATGTATATGTATGATCCGTATTTCGGAGTAAGCGTGTTGGCATTCGATTATTATATTTGTCTTCTCGTACCTCTCCGTTGCATGACTTGCGTTTCGTATGACAACATTTTGGTATTCTGGTTATTATGTTCACTTTCTGTACCTCTGTTTTGATTATGACTCGGATTTGTTACTATATCTTCTGCTTTGCATACTCAGTACATATTCCGTACTGACCCCCTTTCTTCGGGGGCTGCGTTTCATGCCCGCAGGTACGTACGTGATTCGGTGATCCGCCAGCCTAGGACACCCTTTCTCAGCTTTGGAGTGCTCCCTTATTCCGGAGCCCACATTTTGGTATATACTTGTCCGTTGTATTTGTATGAGTTTGTTCAGGGGTACGGCGGGGCCCTGTCCTGTCATATGATTATGTTTGTCTGTTTAGAGGTCTGTGGACATAGATGTGGGTTATGTACAGTTCGGTTCGGATGCGTTGAGTAAGTTGTGTTTGGGCGGCCCATCCGCCGTGCCAGCCTTGTCGGCTGCGTGTATGTATGCTTTGCTACGTTATATATTTATATGTTTATATGTGACAGTTTGGAACCACGTATGATCTCTATGTCGGTATAGATTGTTTGTATGCTGATTTCGGTTATTGAGTGCGTATGGGTGTGACTCGGCACTAGTCACGGCCTACGGGGTTGGGTCGTGACACCCATTCTCTGGTACATCCCCTTATCGAATCATTCTTCCCGTTAACATATCGCATTTAATCGTACCACCACCATAACAGGTCTCCATTGGTTATTTACTCGCTCTGTCCTACGCTTACTTCTGTCCTTCCCGAAATCTTGTCGTCCATTCCCCGACTTTTAACCTGTTTAAATCCGCTCATACCCTTCATAGCCTTCTACTGAATTTACTAACATCATAGGTTTACAAACCTTTCTCTACTCTCGCTGCTAATCTCTTTGGTCTTGAAACTCATAACTCGGAAAACATGCTTCTGAAGAAATCACTAACATACCTGGATACCGAACCATGACGCTTCTGGCCTCTTAACTGAGGTCTGAACCAATTATGACCTCATGTACACCAATAGCTCATATTTTCCTTATTTTTACCTTACTGACCTTTAAATCTCATAACTTGCCTCTTGATACTCTCGTAACCCTCACTCTGCAATTGTGTTAACTCTCTAACTAGTCATAGCCCTGCTCAACGTAATCATCTCTGCATCAATGGCAAACATAAGTTCTGACTATACTTCATTTTACCGACAACTCCCGATCTGTAGGAACTAAGTAACCCCAACTCACTAATCTAACTTATATAAAATCATCTTAATATATCCAGTATCCTAAAGTATAACAGGAACAACCCATATCTTTATGACATTCTTTAACTCAACCTTAACACACAATCAATTCGATTATCCTTTCTATAAATTATTTCTTTTGAGTTAGTCGTGAAAACCTTCTCTTTATGTTAAGCCACAGCAGAACTCATTTGCCGACTTTCCTCGAATCCCCCAATAAACCTTGTTCCTACAAAATCTCGAATGTAACCCATTTTAATCCTTCGGATTACTAATCATCTTCCTCATAAATCATTCTTCATGCACACTAAGACCATCTTAAAACTCCCTTGCATTCCCTTCTATTTTCTTGTCATGTCCTTCCCATTTTGTGGACATTAAGTTCCCCACTGGAATATCGTTCAATTTCTTTCCTTCCTCACGAATTATTTTCAGTCCAGTCTCAAAAGATACTCTTTAGTTACTCTATTCATTTACTGACTTCCCTTCAGATCTTGTTAAACTTATTTCCACAATTTTATTTTTCAAACTATCTCTATAATCTATTCGCGATACAATATCTACCACATATTATTTCAGTCCTTGTGCTCATACTCAAGCTTACTCGCTTCCCCCCTTAAAGGTTTTACCTTATGGTGTTGTATTCCATTGCCATTCTCGATCGAAATTTCATCCCATAATAATCCTTTCGTCATCGCTTTTTGTTCTTTCACTTACGAATCCTTCAAGTTCCCTACTTGTCGTTACCCAAAAATACTACTTTAAACCTCAAATCTTGCCTATAATAATCCCTAGGGATACTCGAAATAATGATGTAACCAACTATCTGTCCAATCGGAATAGTACTTTTTCTTCCAATAACTAATGCCCAATGTCCGCTTGTAGTGTCATCTTCATCTTATCATTCCATATCATCTTGTCCCATACTTTCACATTAATCAATCCGTAGCAATCATAGACGTATAATCTTCATGATCTCCTAAATCTTTGGTCCTTGTCCTTCTTTGGTCCTTGTCCTTAAATTTTTGGAAAATTTAAGCACAGTGTCCCTTATATTTCTTACTATCCAAGACATGCACGAAGCCCAGAAAAAACATACGATGCCTCCCAGAGCAAATTATATACATACTTAGCACACCTTAGCCATAGCGGGCTCTCAATATCGAACAGAAATGCAAGGAGGACGAAACTTACCTCATGCGTCACAACTCGGAATATACCTGAACCATTATCGATTGCCCTTTTATACTTCCCTAGTCACTTCCTCTCCCATCCCTTAGCTATACATTTCAATCATACTTGCAACATCCTTACCATATCTGACTTATAATCCTTTTTACCAGTACTTACCTCTGTGCTGATTCCTTCAACTTCTATTGTCCCTATAATCCCAATATCATCATTCACTTCCTTTGTCAGTACCATTCTTCCGCTGAAGTCAAGGGTTAGTGCAAGGAATTTCATTTCCTAAGACTTGGCTCTCATCGCACGATCTTAGATATGAAAGAAAGGTAACCATCCTAAATGCCCTGTAGCCTCCTGTTTATAAATATGGCTCGCAGCACACCATAAACAAGAGTCTACTGGACACGACTTTGTAGACAACCCCTAGGACGAACTGCTCTGATACCACTTCTGTCACGACCCAAACCGGAGGGCCGCGACTAACACCCAAGACCCTACTCGGCTGAGTGCCATACTACTATTCCATCCAGGAGTCACAACTTTTTGTGAACCTTTAATTTACGAAATAATGCTTTCGTGTAAAAAACAAAATATAACTTTTCCATAAAACTCTTTCGTCAAATCAGGGACTTCTCCCTTATCCTTAATTCAAAGAAAACATTTAGTCACAATAGAATCTTTAAAAATAAAGCATAAAAACACATCGACCTATATGGTTGCTTTACACAACTGTCGACATCTCGACGCACTATCCACAGGACATTGTCTGCAAAAGTGTCTAACATACAACGAGATACCAAAACATAAGTACTCCGACTCAAGAACACTTTGAACCGAGACGGATCTCACCAATCCGGCCGATATAGCTCGGGAACATCCTATAGCCAATGTCTTCTACTCATCTGTATACACCTGCGTGGCATGAAACGTATCGCCCCCTGACAAAGGGACGTCAGTACAAATAATGTACCGCGTATGTAAGGCAGAACTAAAACAATATATCTCGACTCGAATAATAAAAGAGTACTAGACTCAATCTGTACCTATAACCAACTCTGATAAACATGTATGTGCATATGAACTTTTGCTGCCGCATGAGTATGTGTGTGTATATATATATATAATGCATGCCTTCGCCCTGCTCGCAGCCCCTTCGGGCATAATAGCATAATGGCCTCTTTGGGCAGCCCCTTCAGGCATCATAATCATCGTATACCAGCTGATCAGGTGGTTTGCGTATATAACGCCTTAGCCCTTTTCCCCTTCCCCATGAAATGATGTCGTGCATGTATGTAAATATGCAATGCATGAAAATCTTTGGAAACCATCAAAAGACTCCCTTCGGAGAACCTTTTAGTTCAAAACGGGTCAACACAACACTATATGACCTTTCCTCCATAACTATTTTCACTTTTAAGACTTGCTAAACCTTCAAATCAACTCAACATAAGAGACAGGATGAATAACATACCTTATACTTGAAGATATTCAGCCACACCAACTTTCTTCAAGACCAAACTTAACACAACATCAAGTAGAAGCAAGAACAATCACCTTTCGTGGACTAGTTTGGTGTAATCTTATTAAATTCTTGATATAATGAGCTATAAATGTTTTGGGGTTGTGTTGGGAAGTTTCTAGGACTATTGAGAACATAAAATGCTGAAAAAATGGAGTTAATGGGGGTATTTATACCCCTCATAAGTCGGTTCCACCGACCTTCTCAAGTGGGACCCGCGGGTGCTATTTAGCAGCTTTGAGTCTTTATGTTAAAATGGCCATAAATCTTGATCCCAATATCGTATAAGAGCCCAAGACCTTTGGTCAGCCAAACTTATAATAGCGTTTTGGCCCCTCCAAGTCAGATCATCCGAAAACGTATCCTTAAATCATCCTTTTGGAGGGCTTATGCCCATATTTGTCTTAAGGGTCCTTCTTAAGACTTGCTCAACTTCCCATGTACTAATCATATCACTTTTCATATGTCCTTTATAAAACCCCGACATGTGAGCCTCACCTTAACTTACGGTTACGAGGTCTATTCATCAAGTAACATGTTAACTAATTTACTCTATACGGTCTCTAAATGTCATATATATATTCTTATACTCAGATCATATAATCTTCATCCCTACTCCTTGTGTAACTTTTCTCTCCCTTGAGCTCATACTAAGCCGTCTACAGTCTTGGTAAAGTGAAATTTTTCGGGGTTTAACACTTTGTTCGTCCCTGCTGTTGTATAATATTTTTGTAAAGCTTATTTACATATGCCTACAGATATAGTTGTTGATGACTATACTGAGTAAAATATATATAAATTGTCCATATGGCCCACTTACTAGTGAAAATGGAATGTTAAACTAGAGGTGCTCGGTAAACTAGTACTGGGTACCCGTCATGGCCTCTAGTGGAGTGGTGACAGTAATACTTTCTTTTAATGCTTTTGTTCGCGTGTGGCTATGTTTTCTTGCTGTTGTCATTGTGGCCCTTTGAGGTGATGTTATTGTGGGGTGTTGTGATAGGATGGTAGTTCCATATTATAGGGGAAACTCTGGAAAAATTTCTTTAGAATCCCCGAAAACTTAACATTCGAGGACGAATGTTCTTAAAGGGGGGAGAATGTTACACCTCGAAATTTTGGGTTGTCGTGAGGGGATTAGACTAATGCAAGTTAGGGTGTACTTGAATACCCTAAAAGTGAGAAAGGATGTTTAATCATTCTAATTAAGATTCCAAAGACATTTGAGGCAAAAAGGGGACAAGTTCGTCGAAGGAAGTTGAGGTAGAGTCTTGTTTGGGAGAATTTCACATCATTTGAGTTAAGTATTGCTTAGCATCACCTTGAGGAAGATATATAGAGGCCCTTGGATGGTTAATGAATTTTTATATGAGTGCCAAGAAGGTTTCTTAAGGATTGGAGGTCAAATGAATCAAAGAGATCACGATTTCGCGAAATCGGGCAAAATAGGACAGTGTGCGCCCGCACACTGAGTGTGCTGAGCCGTACACTATGCGCCAACTCTCCAAAACTAGAGAGCTCACTTCCCATAACCTCCCCTAAGTGGTGGAGAGAGTGTGCTGCCGCACACTCAGTGTGCAAAGTCGCATACTCTCCGCCAACTTGGTCGAGGGGCGAAAATGCCACCTTTTTAAATCCCAAACGACCCTAAGTTCATGTCTAACTTGTCCCATTTATTTCTCCACATCTCTAGGCCCTTCCAAAGAGCTCTTGAAGGTTCCATACCACTGCACTCCCTTCCATAACCATTTAAAGAGAGAATCAAGTGTAGAGAAGATCACTAGAGCTTGTGGAAGTCAAGGTTTTCCTTGGTGTTAATGTTGGGGTTTTCTTTCAAGTAGAGTATCTTCATCCAAAGACTATTACTACATAATCAAAGGTGAGTTTCACACTTATTTCTTGTCATTAAAGGTATTGAGTGGTTGAAAGACTTGGATTTGAGAAGAATATAGAATATGAGCTCAAATATGGAAATAATGGTATTTTGAGTAGTAAGTTCAATTAAGTCATGATTCTTAGCAGTCATGATTCTTAGCATGAAATTAGTACAGTTTTGTTATGAATGATGCTAATGTCGTTAGGGGAGTATTATGTGAAAAATGAACATGTTGTATTGTAGTAATGGGTGTGGATGATTTGAAAGAGAATTGTGAGGATTGAATAATGCCTAACTTGAAGAAGTTATTGATTATGATATTATGGATGATGTTATTGATGTTTGGGAGTTGATATATTATATGGAGAAAGTTGTCCAAACAAAGGAGATACTGTCCAATTTTCATTAGCTTTAGCTTAAGCTTAAGTATGTTTCCGGTTATCTAACCTTAGTGCGAATTCTCTTGAATGTAGAATCGTGAACATTGGAGGGAAGCGTTTAATTGATAAAGTTAGAGACGTAAAGGTATGTAAGGCTAGTCCCTTCTTTTCTAAGGCATGATTCCTATAGTGTGACTTCCTTTATCTTTCCATGACTTCCTCATATTCCAGAAATTATAAGTCTATGGTTATTGAGAGCTACTCATGAGATAACGATAAGAGACGTGCTATGAATGTGATAATGATGATGGTGAATCAAAGTCTAGAGACTACAAGCTTATGATATGATAGTCTTACGAAGCTAATGATTCTTGTAAGATTCCTTGATGTTGTTCATTGTTGTTCGGCTCACCTTATAATGCTAGTTCCTTCAAGGTGAGACATGATGATCATGACTCCTCCATAATGGAATTGGGGGTTCTCGACCTTACGTCGCCCTAATTGAGTTGTAGCTTTTAATTGAGTTCTAACGCATGCTTTATGATAAGTATATAATTATGAGATTACACCGTGCCTAGATGGCCGGGCATGACACCGCTAAGGCGGGCGTCTTATGATTGCACCGTGCTTAGATGGCCGGACATGACACCGCTAAGGCGGGCGGCTTATGATAACATTGTGCCTATTTGGCCGGACATGACACCACTATTGGGCGGCGTGACATGATTACCCCGGACGCGGGAGGCCCGAATAAGGGCTAATGATGTTATTGATTCAGATAGCTCATGTATGTATGTGTGATATGTTATAAAGGTAAACAGTAAGCATGCATGATTCCGCCTCAAGAGACAAGCATACTCATCTCTTCTTCTCATGCTTTTTACATTTCCTTATTATGTTACCATGCATGCCTTACATACTCAATACATTGTTCGTACTGACGTCCTTTTCTTTTTGGACGCTTTCTTCATGCCCACAGGTAGATAGGGAGACGGAGCAGACGCTTAGGAGCTTACTCAACAGATTTACAAGAGCACTCCACTACTCCGGTGTCGCCACTTCTTGGTATATTCTTTTGTGTACATATTCGGGTATGGCGGGGACCTGTCCCGTCCTTATATCTCAGTACTCTAAGAGAGGCTCGTAAATACGTATGCGTGGGTAGTAGTTGTTTCATGGATACATCAGTGTATAATTTTGTATATCATTTTTGCAGCGGTGAGGGCTTATGTAAATAAATGTATTGCCTTGGAGATCGTGTATGTTCAGGTGGGGTACGATGATTAGCATAATGAGTGGTGCTCGGTAGTTAGCTCGCCCCTAGTTGGGTCGTGACAGGAAAGATATGGAGAATGTTAGAGACACCTCTTTTTTCTTGGTGTCAAGGGTTTTTCTCCATGTAAGACTTAGTAGCAGCCTTGGAGGGTCTTTTATTAAAAGGGAGAGTGAAATATAAAACTAAGTATGGAAAAACACGCATTCTGGTCCGTGACGACCGCTGTGGCGGCACCATGTCCGCTATGTCGAGACCGCAGCGGAGGCACAATGTCTGCTATGGTGAGACTGCTGTAGCGGCATTCTATCCGCTGCGGCGAACCAGACTCACCCGGGCCCGCAAAATTTTAACTCTCTACGAAACTAATTTTTTTCCACTATTAATCATTTAAACACCCCATTGGGCTTACCATTTAAGATTGTAGGCCCAGATTGAGCACGGGTTCGCGAAGTATTAATTAACGACCGGGTGGGTCGCGACAAGTTACTGTTTAAATTGAGAACATTCCAGGTTAATTATTAACATGCCTGTAGTTTAGTTCACTTACTATTCAACTACCAGATTAGTCCTGTTATTAGTAAACTATGTAGCTTGGGTGTGGTTTTAGTTTATGGTTAGCAAAGTATGTATTAAGGTGAATGCCATCTTGTCTTTGAGTTGTTCTCCTCTCCTATTCATTGTATGATTGTTAGGATAGTTCTCAGCCATGAGTAGGTTCAGATTGATAACTAACCCAAAATGCTAAACAATGATCTATGTATACAAGATTTAGGTTAAACTGTGAAGAGAGTTCATGACCTATATGTCCTTGACTGAATTGTAAATGACTTATTTGAAAACATGTACATCTGTTGTTTAAGTGCACCTAATTGGCTCAAGATCTGCAATGTTTGAAATCCTTGTAATGTTGATATGCTTATTAAATGAATTAATTGATCCAGCCCCTGAGGTAGCTAAATGCTTGCAAAGTATTCATCATGTCTGAGTCAAACAGTACTGAGTCCATATGTATGTGGTATATTGTGTGTATAAATGAGTTTAAAGTGTCTAAATCGACTTTATACTGGTCACCATGTAGAATAGATGATATGTTTCTCCCATAAGCTAGTTTAGACATGAAGAAAATATGGTCATCCTACCATAATTTGTCTAAAGGTCTAGTGTTTCTCTTGTATTGTATGAATAATACCTAAGATATATGTTATGCCTCTCTTCCTTTTTGTGAAATTGTCTAATGGTAGCAAGATAGGGATGAAACTATAATTTAGTAAGTAAGTTCAAAAGCACAAACCTTGTTTTCAATGGCTATCTCTGATAGCTAAATATGACTGCTTTGTTTGCCTGGATACCATGATGTTTGTTTCGTTAAAAAACATAAAATGCTGGTTGTATGCCAAAGAGTTTGGGTTAACAATGGTTCATGATTGACGTTGACTTGATTGTATCAGGGTAAGTAACTATTCTAACAGTTTAAAGCTTATAGGTCAAGTGTTTGCCTTATCATGATAGACTGAATTAGTGTGGTTCATTTAAAGGGTAAATGATGACACTGTTTATGATCATTTGAAGTATAAAGAGAACTTATGAGGTTGTCACTTGATTTGTAAGAACATGAAAAGTGACTTACCTAGGGTTTGGGAGGGTCTAGGAAGGACTTTGAGTAACCCCTCAGTCACCGATCCCAGGCTACTAAGGTTCCTTTTTTTGGGATGACAACATCACGGAACCCTCTAAAGTCCTAGTGAGTATAAAAGGGGGAAACCATGTGTGTTTGCATGCTAAAATGAAGCTGGAATGCAAGGCAGTGAATGTAGTTTTGCGGTTTTACTTCTTTTCCTCAAATCTTTGAGTTTTCTATACTGAATATGTGTATCTTCTCACTTCTTGTTGGTTTTGTGTCATGTCATGTCTTTGTGGTTCTCTTAATGTTGTGAGTTTGAGAAGTTGGAGCCTTATTTCCTTTTAGGATAGTCTAGCCTGAAATATGACCGTACTGGATGTTTCCTCATGGTTAAGATATTTTCCAACAAGTTTGAATCCTCTTGTGCTTTTCCCAAGGTATAATAAGAAGAGAATTAATAAAGTATAATGATAAATCAGCATGACCCCCTTTCCCTTTTTTCCCCTTTTGTTCTCTGGGATTGTGGAGTTGATTGAATAGTGGTTTAACCTTGAAAGAAAAGATGATCCTTGTGGTGGTGCATACCTTCTATCTAAAATGAGTGTTTTGTTTAATCTTCTTGGAGCTTTGAACTGCTTAGAATCAATACTCTCTTTGTTGGAATGCTTTACATAAAGTGAACTTTGAAAAATTGTCCTACCTTTGGTTAGATAAACCTAGCTTATGGAAGTTTTATGCCCTTTCCCTTTTTTAATGGATAAAATATGAAGTTTGACATGTGCTCATGTTTATATATATATATATATATATATATATATATATATATATATATATATAAGTGTTATGAAAGTCTTGGAGGAGTAAAATATATTGGTACACTGATAAATATTCTTCATATATGGATGCATACATATGTAATAAAATTGATTTGAGATGAGTGTTGCTTTTGTTTGCTCAAGATTGTCTTATCTTCTCCTTTTCCCTTTTGTTTGATATATTCTGATGAGAGATATACACCAGGTATACAAGATATACATACCCCTTATATACCCCAGCATATATTAAGTTATATATCATGTATACCCATGGTATATCATGATATTGATTGCGAACTGAAACTGTTATCCACTAAGTTTAGCCCATGTCCTTAATGCCACTGTTCCAATAGTTGATTTGGGCCTTGCCTTGACTATTCACATGTACTGTCTTCATTTGGGCCTTTCTAAATTTTCCTTTGCTGCATCATATTAATATGTTGGGCCTGTATCCCCTGCCAATCTTGTCTTGGGCTTTCATTGTGCCATTTATGTTTCAGTGAAACATATGAGATTGTGTTTTAGTATATATATAGGGTCATATACGTATCTGATTAGACTACATTTGAGAATTAATTTTTTTGTTTAAATAGTTTGCTAAGTGTAGATACTCTCTAACCATATTTCTCCTTTTTTCCTTCTCCTTGTTTGCATGATACACCGCGATACGAATCGTTTGCCGCCAGCCTAACTTTTCTCCTTTTATTTTCATATTTGTGTATATGTATATGTAAAGAATTCTTCTATAAATATTGAAACCCAAATAGTTAGAACTTAGGTACATATACAGCGTAGAATGGATTAGGAAACTCTCAAATGATTTTCAAACTTAGAATTAACAAAGGATAAATGATGCATGAAACACGGTAAATGACTTTCCAACTTGATAATCCTTTTTTAAAACTAAGATGGTATACAGAATTGATATATATATATATATATATATATATATATATATATATATATATGTATGTATGCGAATTTGAGACAGAGCAACATTTGGTTATAGATTTGGAAATGGAAAGAGTTTTGGGCAGTTTTGTTTTCTAAGATAAAAAGTTTGAAACGATTTTGGACTCAAAGAATTAGAAACGGATTTCGTAATGTGATAAAGTATTGTAGAAGGAAATGAATTTCAAAACCATGAAGACTTAAGGATTTTTCCAAACCTTTTGAGCCCAAGCCCAACCTTCAGTCAAATAAACAAGATGAAATACACTCAAACTTTAGGTTGAGGAAAGGATTCGAAATGGAGTATGGTTGACCTACAATATAAGTAAAAATTTGATAAATGACTTGTGATTAATAAGGAATGCTTTTATAAATTTGTATAAATCACATGACATTTTTACAAAAGACCTATACTTGGAACTTTCTTTTTGTCAAATAAAATTTATAAGGACTAAAATGCATAACATTGGACCAAGTTAGTTGAACTCTACTTAAGAGTGTGTTTTGGTTCGAAAAATGAAATGACTTTAAAACCTTATATACATTTTTCCAAGGAAAATTCAACTCTTTCCATCTTTATGAAGGAATATTTTGCCAAAGTGTTTTTTTTGATTTATCATGACAAGTTATACAAGAAAAAGCAAATAATTACAATAACCATACATTGAAGCTCAAAGGTCAACCGTATTCTACAAATCCTTAATACTAGGGCGCTTAAAACATTCCCTAAGGCATCGCCAGAACTCTTACCTTGAACTCCGATTTTTAAAGAATTTTTCTCTTGTTTGAATAAACCCTTTTAACTCGCCTTTTCCTAATTTCCCTTAATAAATTAGATGGTGACTCTAAAAATACAAAAATCCAAATAGAGTCCACAATTATGAAGTACCATTTATGCCTCGCGTAAAAGTGAACCGTTAACAGATGGCGACTCCGCTGGCGATTGTTACTACGTTCTAACCATAAGGGTTTGACTATAATGTGATTTTTTTGTAATTATTTGCTTAAGTGTTTACTTTCTTGTATATATAAATATCATTGCATGCATATCATAAACTCCGCTACAACTGGCAAAAAATTGCATGGTTTCAAAGAGGACATGCGGGTTCGTGGTCTAGCCTTCACTAAAAAACCAAAAATATTTCTTTGGAACATGTTGAAGGTGGAGTTGGTTCGCAGTCGTCCAATAGCCGAGAATGGTTCACTTCGAGTAGTCCACTCGAGTCCCAGTCATTTGAAAAGCCCATTCTAGTATTTTCTAGGATAGAGCGAAACTAAATCCCAACAAACTAGCGCATGCTTACCTAGACAGGCTTGGATATTACTGTCACAAATTGTTTGGGACACCTAGCCTCGTTGATGACGATGAAAGGTTGTAGAGAGCTGATCGAGGTGATCTTGGGTATTGGGATTGTGATAGAATGGTGTTTAGCTTCGGAGACGTAGAGATAACCTCGATTTTGGATGAATTTTGGGATTGCATATACAATGTTGGAACCTATTTGAGAAGGAGGAAAAAATCTGACGATAACCTACTAATCCCATATAAGCCTACCCCCCACCAAATCCTGAAATTAGTATCCTTATCCCATGCCAATTAGATCTCCGGTCCAACTATAACCTTTAGGGATTTGTACAACCGATTTGGACCCCAAAGGGGATTCATGGAGTATTCAATAGAGTTCCAAACCTTTACTGACTTGGAGGCCACCCGACCTTTAGCCTTTTTCATATGCCTATTGGAGCTCATGGTATTTCCCAAAGATAGCTAATTAGCCATAGACACACGAATCATTTCTATAACCCATGCTATCTTTCATGGCATAACCACAAATGGAGAAACCAAATACTTTGACTTAGTCCCCATCATCCCAGCCGACATTCACAGAGCCTTAAGCTTATGTCGAAACCAATACAAGTGTTTCCAAGGGTGATGTTTTCTAGTACAATGGTGGATCATCAAACATTTGAACAAATCTAAGGGTCCCCAATACCTAAGTAACCAAAATAGAAAGGGTAGACTTGCAGCCCACTGTCCAAATTTTGGGTATCAAACCAAGCAAGGTTGGACTTTAATCTTCTCGAGGCTTAAGTAAGATAGTGTACAGTGGATGTTTCCTAATTTCATATCCGATGAAGTTGTAGTTAGAGGAAGAAAATGCCCATTCGTACCACTTATGGTAAATCGAGGGATCCGCCCTTATGCACCTGCTAGGGTTTTGAGGCAATTTGGTCGAACCCAAGTAATACACTAAGTCGAGAACATGGGAGATTATATGATAGACTTTAAGGAGGATAAGATTCAAAATAATAAAGATATTGTCCAAGAATAGAATGGTCACATAACTTGGGGTCCCAAGACTTTGGCTCTAGATAGGTTCAACCCCGTGTATGAGGAAGGCTATAGGGACTAGTTGAATACACATTTGCAAGGCACCCTCACCCCCAGACCCAGCCTTTTTCATTTTGTCCGAGACAAATCTTCCAAGGCTGAGATTAAGGCCTTTTTGACTCAAAAGCGAGCCGATGACAGGGATACCAAATACTTGGAGAAGATTGAACATGGTCAAGCCATCATAGATGGCTTGACACATGATTTGGGGTCCACACAAGACTGCCTTGAGGATCTGGATGATCGGATGCAGAAAGAAATGGATGAGACTGCACCCATGACATTCACAGAGAAGGTATTCTTGATGGATGTTGTGTTGACATCGACTCATCTCTGGATCCAGGTCGCCCTTCAAAGGGCCAAGAAGGCAAGGACTAAGAAAGCCTCATCATCTGCCACAGGAGGCCACTTCTGCTGATATTTACTTTTATGTGTATTATCTTTGTAACCCCCTTTGGCCAAATTATTATTAATGAAAAAACTATGGTTTACGAGGCAATGGATTAATGCAAAAGGCATATTTATGTTTCAAATCGATTAGGATGACCTTGATTTAAGAACGCGAGTAGTATAATTATTGATTACATGAGTGTGTGATTACATGCTTATGTGCTTTATGTATTTAATTTAAATGGTTAATTGATCCTATATTCTAATCAATATCCCAAAGAAAGACGCAAAGAAATACCAAATAGCCAAAGGCCCGTATACTAAAGACTAACCCTTTGCACCTCTCTAATGGTTGACTTGCTACCATGAATGTTCAAGAGAACAAAATTGACACTACCCCCGTGTTCAACTCAGTCAGCAAAGAAGAAAATGAGGAATCACTTCGTAAGAAGGTTCGCAGGCTAGAAAGAAAAATTAAATTGGTCTAGGCAAAGATCAGAGGCCGACTGAATCTTGGACCTACCTGGGAGCCCGGCTACCGAATTGGAATGCTATCGTGAGAACCTCTCAGACAAGGTCAAAGAAATGACACGAAGCTACATACTACTTCTGGTCAAATCTGAGACACCCAAACAAGAAACTGAGGATCTTAAAGAGGAATCTGAGCCCTATGAGCAAGACCAAAGCTGGCCATCCAAAGAGGCCACCACTTCGGCCTCCGCAGCCAGAGTTGATAGGTGTGAGATACCCCAAGGGCTCACTCATCCACCGTTACTAACTTGGTGGGAAATTGCACTCAAAGCCCAAGCGTGTCCCTATAGGGTCACACCAAAGCATGTGAGATGTGAGGAAATCTGTAAGAAAATGACCGTGCGGGCTACGTGCCTTAGTCACCAGAAGCTGCTGTCTTATGCCCCAATCTAACGCACACAAAAGATACCAGTTCCATAGAAACCAACCTGGCCACACTGCTAATGAATGCGTAGCCCTCAGAAGGAGGATCATAAGGTTGATTGATAACAAGACGATCCACAAATTATGGGGACCACAATCCTTGTTGGTCCATGATACAGTCATTCCAAGCAAAGGAATCACGTTGAACACTCACATATGGAATTATGACTTAACGGTATTCATGGACTTGTATGCAAGAATCTTTCAAAAACTATCAAGCACTGAGAATATTCGTACAATCGAGGCCGCTTGGAAATCCTCGCCCGATAGGCTGAACCAAAAAAAGATCTTCTTATTTTACTCTGGGGCACTTGGGAACGACATTGAAGAATGTGAAGCCTTTATGTTCGAGTTGGAACATCTGGTCCACACTGGGGAGATTTGGGTAGTACTCCCTCCCCATTACTAGTAAATAGGGCCTTCGGCCAAATGCGTGGTTGTAAGGAAAACAACCCGTTGCGATATCAAGAAGAGGTCATATTTTGGGTTGATCCAGGCGATCCTTTTGAGATTTAAATGTTGTCCCCCCTATTTATATATGAAAGAAACTACATCCGACCTGATATCCCAAGGAGGGATACGTAGGAAGCCCTTATCGGGCCTGTTCTGGAAAGGCTTTTGGGTAGAACAAAGTTAAGAATTATTTTCTGTTACACCTTGGGATTTCGGGTTGTTGCGTGGTAAATGGACTAACGCAAGTTAAGGTGTATATGGTGTCCCTCCAAGTAAGAAGAGATACTTAATGATTCTCATTAAGATTTCAAAGACACTTGAGGAGAGAGAGGAAAACTTGTTGGAGAAAGTTAAGGTAGAGAGTGTCTTACCCCATGTACAAATATACTGGCAGGTATTCCTAGTAATTTACAAGATCATAAGTTGAACGGATCGAATCGACAAAACCTGAACTGAATCAGCAAAATTCTGCAAATATCAGTCATGTCGACGGGCCGTCAACATGCCGACGGACCGTTGATGTGCACCGTGCCTGTGTTTTTGTGATTAGATATTTGCAGGTGTAAGTCGATGGAGCAAGTCGACGACCCGTCGACGTTGACCCGCTCATCGAACCGCTTCACTGGAACCTTCCAGTTCCAGTTATAAATAAACCACCCCTGCCCTTATTTTTCAGATTTCACTCTCTCTACAAGTCTTGAAGACTCTAGAACATTCCATACACTTCTCTAGCATAAATTCTATGTAAATCAAAGATTAAATACAAAAAATTAGTAGAATCAAGTGCAAGGATGTGCTCTAGGCTTTGTGAAAACCAAGAATCTCTTTGGTGTTGAAGTTGGGTTTTTCTCCAAGTGAAGTGTTTTCATACAAAGTCCATTCCTACATCATCAAAGGTGAGTTTCATGTTCATTTCATGTTATTAAGAGTATTGAGGGGTTGAAGGACTTGGGTTAGAGAAGAAAGTAGAATATGAGTTCAACTATGGAGAAAATGGTAGTTTGAGTAGTAAGTTAATGTGAATTATGATTCTTAAGTATGAGATTAGTATAGAGCCCGTTTGGATTGGCTTATAAGTTGGCTTATAAGCTGTTTTCAGCTTTTTTGAGTGTTTGGCTGGCCAGCTTAAAGTCATTTTGTGCTTAAAATAAGCTCAAAAAAATAATTGGATCCATTTAACTTAGTTTATCTAAAGCGACTTATAGTTTGAAAACAACTTATAAGCCAAAAAAAATAAGTTGGACTACCCCAACTTATTTTTTTCAGCTTATAAGCTGCAAACAACTTTAAGCTATAAGCCAATCCAAATGGGCTCACAATCTCGTTAAAAATGGTGCTAATGACATTAAGGAATTGCTATGTGAAGAATAAATATGATGTTGGATTATAGTTATGGCTATGGATGATTTTGAAAGTGGATTTGAGAAGTAAACAATGTTTAACTTGAAGAATCTATTTATTATGATATTATGGATGTGCTTATTGATGTTTGGGAGTTGTCTTATTTTATGGAGGGAGTTGTCGAAACAGAGCAAATGTCGCCAAATTTTCATTAACTCTTAGTTGCTTTAGCTTAAGCATAAGTATGTTTCCGGTTGTCTAATCTTACTGCAAATTCTCTTGAAGGTAGAATCACGAACTTAAAAGGCAAATAATTAGATGATAGAGTTAAAGAGATGTAAAGGTATGTGAGGCTAGTCCCCTTCTTTCAAAGGCATGACTTCTATACGATGATTTCCTTTCTATATTCCCATGACCTTCCTACATCCCAAAAGATGAGAGTTAAAGATTCGTAAGAGCTTCTTATGAGATATGTTCTATGATAGTGATGATGATAATAATGCTTTCATGAACTTGATAATCCTATGTTTATGATTTCATTTATGTTATTCCTTGTTGTTGCCTCACCTCATGATATTAGTTCTTTCAAGGCGAGGCATAGCGATGATGATTGTTCCATAACATAATCGGAGGTTCCCGACCTTACGTCACTCTGATATAGTTACAACTTTTACCTGAGCTCTTATGCATGCTTCATGTTAAGAATATGATTATGATTACACCGTGCCTAGACGGACGGGCAGCACCGCTAAGGCGGGCAGCTTACTGCACCGTGGCTATATGGCACGGGCAACACCACTAGTGGGCGGTGTGAGATGGTTACCCCGGACGCGGGCTAATGATGTTATTGATTCAGACAATTTATGTATGTATGTGTGATATGTTTTAACGGTAAAAGTGAGCATGCATGACCCCGCCTCAAGAGGCAAACAATTGTAGTTATTTCTTCAGTACATTGTTCGTACTGACGTCCTTTTCTTTTATGGACGCTGTGTTCATGCCCACAGGTAGACAGGGAGACGGACCGGATACCTAGGAGCCTTATCAACATATTTACAGGAGCACTCCCCTACTCCGGAGTCGCCATTTCTTGGTATATCCTTTTGTGTACATATTGGGGCATGGCGGGATCCTGTCCAGTCCCCATGGTTATAGCATTCCAGTTAGAGGCTCGTAGATACCTATGTGTGGGTTGTAGATGCTATGTGACCATCTTCATTGTATATTTTGTTCATCATTTTTTTGTAGCCACATAAGCTTATGTATATATATATATATATATATGATTTGGGGAGATATTTGGAGATTGTGGCATGATAAGTCCCGTGTTGAGAATGATGTATGTCCAGATTGAGCATGGTAGATAGCATGGTGAGTGGTGCTCGGTAGTCAGCTCCGGATACCCGTCATGGACCACTAGTTGGGTCGTGACAAAAGTGATATCAGAGCAGTTCCGTCCTAGTGTGTGTCTACGAGCCGTGTCCAATAGAATCTTGTTTATGAGTGTGAAGCACGCCACACTTATAAACGAGAGGCTGTGGGGCATTTAGGAATGATGACCATGTTTCTTCTTCATAGATCATGCGATAGAGCTATGTTATAAGATTTCCTTTCTCCCTAATTATGCGTTCTGATTTCAGCGATGTCGGAAAAGGGAAAAGCAACAGCCGCCCAAAAGGGCAAGACGGCAGCAGGAAGACAGGTTGAATAGGAGCCACCGGTTCATATAGAGGAGGTGAGTCCCATAATGCGGCTTTATCTCATAACTCTCACACTCCGCCTATATTAGAGGAGCATGAAGGGGCCTCATCTCCTGCTCTAGTTCCTCCACCGATTTCTTCGAGCCTGCAGATGACTAAGGCTATTCAGCTATTGACTCAGTTAGTTGCTGCACATGCCCAGCGACAGAGTGCGGGTCCTGGTGATAGAGCCACTAGCGCTAGAGCCCTTGATTTTATGTGTTTGAACCCGCCAGAATTTTTCGGATCAATGCCGGATAAAGATCCGCAGGGTTTTACAGATGAGATGTTGAGGACGCTGAGGATTATACATGCTTCCGATACTGAGTCACTGGAGTTAGCGTCCTATAGATTGAGTGATGTCGCCATTCTATTGTATGATAATTGGATAGCTTCAAGAAAGGAAAATGCACCTCCCCCAGTTTGGCAGGAATTCGTAGATGATTTTATTCACCACTACTTGCCACCCCAAGTCCGTCAAGCTCGAGATGATAGGTTTCTGAATTTAAAGTAAGGGAATATGAGTGCCCGGGAGTACAGCCTTCAGTTTAATTCATTGGCTAGATATGTCCCGACTATGGTAGCCAATATGGGAGACAGAGTACATCGATTTGTGAGTGGCTTAGGGCCACATTTGTTCAAAGATTGCTTGCCAGCTTCATAGCAGGAGGGGATGGATATCTCCCGTATTCAGGCTCACACTCAAAATTTAGAAGAGCAACAGCAGCTACAAAGGGGTGAGCGTGATACGGACCGAGGGCATAGTAAGAGGGCAAGATTTGCTAGTTCTAGTAGTGAGTACAGAGGGGGTCAGTGGCAAAAGTACTCTAGATATTCAGTCCAGTCCGCAGCTAGTGCACCTCCTCGATTCGCGGGTAGGAGATTTGATCGTCCCATTTATTCTAGTCTGGGTCAGAGTTCGAGGGTCTCAAGCCCTCAGTTTGGAGGTGATTCCAGTTAGAGAAGACCACCGGTACCACAATGCAGCCAGTGCGGTAGATTACATTTGGGTTAGTGTCGCCAAGGATCAGATGCTTGTTATGCCTGTGGTCAGGTTAAGCATATGATTCGTGATTATCCGTCGATGGGTGGTAGAGTTGGGGCTCAGCCTACGGGATCAGTAGTATGTTCTTCTTCGTCCGTGGGCCCTGCAGGGCAAACTCCCCAGGCTTCAGCAGGCCGTGGCGGGGGCCGAGGGGAGCTTCCAGTTCGAGTGGCCCTCAGCAGCCCCGTATTTATGCTTTAGCAAGACGACAGGATCTTGAGTCCTCTCCTAACGTTGTTACAGGTATATTGACGATATCTTCTTATGATATCTATGCATAGATTGATCCAAGTTCTACCTTGTCTTATATCCCTCTTTATATTGCCGGCCGTATTGGGGTGAAACCCGAGCTCATTAAACCTTTTGAGGTGTCTACTCCTGTTGGTGACCCGGTAATAACTAGACAAGTATATAGAAATTGTGTGATTGTGGTCTGTGATCATCAGACGGAGCAAGTCGACGGACCGTCGACACGCCGGAGGTCATCGACCCGCTCGTCGAACCGCTTCACTGGACTTTCCATTCCAATTATAAATAAATTACCCCTGCCCTTATTCTTCAGATTTCACTCTCTCTACAAGTCTTGAAGACTCTAGAACATTCCATACACTTCTCTAGCATAAATTCTTGGTAAATCAAATATTAAATACCAAAAATTAGTAGAATCAAGTGCAAGGATGTGCTCTAGGCTTTGTGGAAACCAAGAATCTCTTTCGTGTTGAAGTGGGGTTTTTCTCCAAGTGAAGTATTTTCATCCAAAGTCCATTCCTACATCATCAAAGGTGAGTTTCATGTTCATTTCATGTTATTAAGAGTATTGAGGGGTTGTAGGACTTGGGTTAGAGAAGAAAGTAGAATATGAGTTCAACTATGGAGAAAATGGTATTTTGAGTAGTAAGTTAATGTGAATTATGATTCTTAAGTATGAGATAAGTATAATCTCGTTATAAATGATGCTAATGACATTAAGGAAGTATTATTTGAAGAATAAATATGATGTTGTATTATAGTTATAGTTATGGATGATTTTGAAGGTGGATTTGAGAAGTAAACAATGTTTAACTTGAAGAATCTATTGATTATGATATGATGGATGTCCTTATTGATGTTTGGGAGTTGTCTTATTTTATGGAGGGAGTTTTCAAAACAAAGGAAATGTCGCCAAATTTTCATTAACTCTTAGTTGCTTTAGCTTAAGCTTAAGTATGTTTTCGGTTGTCTAATCTTTTGCGCAAATTCTCTTGAAGGTAAAATCACGTGCTTGAAAGGCAAACAATTAGATGATAGAGTTAAAGAGATATAAAGGTATGTGAGGCTAGTCCCCTTCTTTCAAAGGCATAACTTCTATACGATGATTTCTTTTCTATATTCCCATGACCTTCCTACATCCCAAAAGATGAGAGTTAAAGATTCTTAAGAGCTTCTTATGAGATATGTTCTATGATAGTGATGATGATAATGATGCTTTCATGAACTTGATAATCCTATGTTTATAATTTCATTGATGTTATTCCTTGTTGTTACCTCACCTCATGATATTAGTTCTTTCAAGGCGAGGCATAGTGATGATGATTGTTCTATAACATAGTCGGAGGTTCCCGACCTTGCGTCACTCCGATAGAGTTACTGCTTTTACTTGAGCTCTTATGCATGCTTCATGTTAAGAATATGATTATAATTACACCGTGCCTAGACGGACGGGCAGCACCGCTAAGGCGGGTGGCTTACTACACCGTGTCTATATAGCACGGGCAGCACCACTAGTGGGCGGCGTGAGATGATTACCCCGGACGCGGGCTAATGATGTTATTGATTCAGACAGTTTATGTATGTATGTGTGATATGTTTTAAAGGTAAAAGTGAGCATGCATGAACCCGCCTCAATAGGCAAGCAGTTGCAGTTATTTCTTCTTTTTATGCTTTTTATATTCCCTTATTACGTTATCATATATGCCTTACATACTTAGTACATTGTTCGTATTGACGTCCTTTTCTTTTATGGACCCTGTGTTCATGCCCAAAGGTAGACAAGAAGACGGACCGGATACCTAGGAGCCTTATCAGCAGATTTACAGGAGCACTCCACTCCTCCGGAGTCGACATTTCTTGGTATATTCTTTTGTGTACATATTGGGGCATAGCGTGGTCCTGTCTCGTCTCCATGGTTACAGTATT
Source organism: Lycium ferocissimum (assembly GCF_029784015.1). NCBI lineage: Eukaryota > Viridiplantae > Streptophyta > Magnoliopsida > Solanales > Solanaceae > Lycium > Lycium ferocissimum. The sequence continues at coordinate 74,091,157 of NC_081345.1, forward strand.
CCAGTTAGAGGCTCATAGATACCTGTGTGCGGGTTATAGATGCTATGTGACCATCTTCATTGTATATTTTGTTCATCATTTTTTTGTAGCCTCATGGGCTTATGTATGTGTGTGTATATATATATATATATGATTTAGGGAGATATTTGGAGATTGTGGCATGATAAGTCCCGTGTTGAGAATGATGCATGTCCAGATTGAGCATGGTAGATAGCATGGTGAGTGGTGCTCGGTAGTCAGCTCCGGGTACCCGTCATGGCCCACTAGTTGGGTCGTGACATTTTCTATGTAAACTGAACTACGGAAGGGCATGATTTCCCGCAGAGTGATATGTAGGCAGTCTACATAAGGCTCGATCCCTATGTTATATAAAATATACATTTTCCCATTTTTTTTAGCATAAGGAACCGTCAAGAAGGTCGCTTAAAGCAAGTCAACCATGGACTTCCAAACCAAAATCACAAATGACTCAAAAGAGCCAAGATACCCAAAACACGGAATGGAGGATCAATCAAACGTTTGAATCAAATGTATGAACTTTATGTGCCTTATGTGTTTATTTGTAAACTATGTACGATATCTTGCATTAGTTATTATTGCCTAACGTACTAACGTTATTTGCTTTTTGATTTGTTCTTTTCTTATACAAAAAAAGGTTGATATGTATCATTTTGCACTGGCCTACTTCACTAGATGGAAAGCAGCAATAGCATCCCTTTCCGAGCAAGACAAAGACAAAGAAAAAATGACTGGTACTTCGAAAGACGAACACAACAGGAATGAACTCGTCATTAGAGATTCAACATCCCCAAACCCGAAAGAACCCTCGCACTCTGAGGACATAATCAATATGCTACTCGAGAAAGTTTCCGACTTTCAAGAGACGGTCGCAAGAGCTGAAATGTCTAGCGCCGCCAAAGAAACACCTACTGGGGCAAGAAGACCTCCTCTGTTTTTTCCATCTTTGAGTTTCCCATTACCTGATCACTTTCCCACTTACCATACTGGAACTATGCCACCCACTCAAAACCCACTCATTGCTAAACCAGCCTACATTGGTATGTTATACCATACCCCACCACCTCTCAATACCACCCAAGTTCCTGGAACTACCCATTCTGCGCCATCGTACCAGGCACCACAACCCACTCACACCAACTGTATTATACGCCCAAGCACCGTCTCTTTACCAACTTCATGAACTACTCACACACCCAAAAGCCACCCCGCACATCCAATTGTATCTTTCCATACCTCTGTCACCCCAAGCACCTTTTCCCTAGATCACTATGAGCTCAATCACTACGAAGAGATGGAGAAGGCCTAGAGAGAGGAACATGACAGGCGCGACAAAGAAGTGGAGCGCAAAGTAGCAGAAATGCTTGAAAAATCTACGAGTGACACTCGTAAAGAAACTGGTCTGAGTTATGATGATCTAAGTATGCATCCAGACTTGGAACTACCTGAGGATTTAAAGTGCCCAAATTTGAGATGTTCAATGGAACGGGCAACCCAAAGCCCACTTACGGCCTTATTGTGACCAATAGGTTGGGGTAAAGAAAAATCAAGCACTCATCTTAAGGCTATTCAGTCAAAGTTTGACCGGAAAAGCCTCCGATTGATTCACCGCACAAGACATGTGTCGATAGGCCACGTGGGAAAACATGGTGCAATCCTTTATGGAAAGATTCTGATTTAATGTCGAGACGGTACCTGACCGATACTACTTGGAAAAGGTCAAAAAAAAGTCTACTGAGAATTACCTCGAGTATGCGAGTAGATGGGGGGCCGAAGCTGCCCGAGTACAACCACCAATGAGTGAAGAGATTTAGTCCCCGTCTTTATCCAATCACAATAAATGGAATTCTATGACCGAATAATGTGCATGGCCGGAAGACCATTTTTTGAATTGGTAAAAATGGGAGAGGCCATAGAAGACGGCCTCAAATCTAGAAGAATCGTTAGTGTAGCTAGCAGAGCTACCGGTCAAAGCACTGTGGGACCTGCTAGGAAGAAAAATGAGGATGTAGGAAACGTTTCCTACACACCTAGCCCAAAGCCCAAAAAGATGGAAGAGGCACAATCTCCCCTCGAAGTTTATCAATCACCACCACCAAGCACCTAATTCCCTGCGTCGTACAACCCTATACCTATCTATTATGCGAACCCCATTTCCAAAATCCACCACCAAATTACCAAACTCCACAAATAAATTACCAAACACCTACCCCAAATTACTAAGCTTCACAGCCAAATTATCAAACTCCCGCACCCACTTATAGAGCCCCACAAAATAACCAACCCAAGAATTACCAAAACCAACCACCCCCAAATACATACAATTTGCCACGTCCTAACTTTGAGAAGAAGCCTCCTCGGGTCTTCACTCCACTAATGGAAACATGAACCAAGCTATTTTAAAGTTTAAGCACTACTGGTCTAATCGAGACAATCCCGCCAAAAGTCATCAATCCCGGGAATACATTCTTCCGACCTGATCAAACATCTGCTTATCATTCCAGTGGAAATGGGCACAGTACCGAGGGCTGTATCAACTTAAAGCATAAGATACATGACCTTATTAAAAAAAAAAAAGATCGCTCTCCAAACCGCTTCACCAAATGTGACTACCAATCCGCTTCCTAACCATGGCAACAATACTATTCACATGATCGAAAGAGAGGAAGATTGGGCTGTATGCAAACCATTAGCTCAAGTCCTTGTCAAAACACTCAAGCAGACAGTGGCCTCACTCACAATTCAGAAACGCCCATAATTCAAGGGACTAATCCCTGCACCAATCATAACGACAGTGTCCCAAGAAATGATGTTAACTCCAAGAAAAGAATCTGTTGTCTAAGCTGCAGTCGCCTATTGAATGACTCGATCAGGGAGATGTTATACTCCCAAAGAATTGGCCTAGGGAGCGCCAAGAAAAGAAGGAAACTCAAGAAGGACCATCATTGAAGGAGAGGCCGCAAACTTATGGCGACGAATACAGCCAAAAGAATACTCCATTGTGGAGCATCTAAAGAATACACCAGCCTAAATATCGATGATGGCCTTGCTAATAAATTCCAATCAATACCGTCAAGCTTTGATGAGAGCGTTGGATGAGGCTCATGTCCTTGCAGGCACAAGTAGCGACAATTTGGCTAACATGATGTCCCACGTCATAGGGGAACATCAAATCTCCTTCACCAAGGAAGAGTTACCCAGAGAGGGCACGATACACAACAAATCACTGTTTGTCACCGTCATGTGTCGTGACAAGGTTGTGACCCGAGTGTTAATCGATAATGAGGCGAGCCTCAACATTTTGCCTGATTCTACCCTCAGCCAATTAGGGTAAGATCTCTAAAAAATCCGCCAGAGTCGCATGAATGTAAGGGTGTTTGATGGAGCCCAACATGATCCCGTCGGAGAAGTAGACCTCTGTATCCAAATGAGACCTGCAGAGTTCACCACTGAGTTCCAAGTCATGGAAAGTGCTACTAACTACCATCTGTTGCTAGGAAGACCATGGATTCAATACGGGTCGTGCCATCTCGCTCCTCAAGGGAAGTTTTATATGTCACCCCAAATTTTTTATGGGGATATGGGCACCCCACCCTTACCTGGGGGAACCCCTCCTGTAATACTTAATCTTTTTGGCTTTAAATCATGAA